>NW_023458710.1:41490-62296 GCF_013731165.1 Rhagoletis pomonella
TCTTATCACCCTTACATTTGCTTTAGGTCCTGGGAGATGAGAAACATTATTGTGACTACATGTTCGAACAGCTTTGTTAGAGGGATCCCTCTTCCAATTATAGGCAACTGCAAATCTTGATGTTGATGATTTTTTGTACGCAATGTAGTATTTTTGCCTAGAGCTCAACAATTGCGAAAGTGGGAAAGTGGTCATCGTTACTACTTGTTAATACGTTTTCCTCTTCGTCAGAATCACATTCTTGCTCAGACTCCGAAATATGCTCAATTATTTCAGTCTGGTAACTTTCACTACCTCTTTCTACGAAAAAATTTATTGAATACTTTAAATTGTTTATCATTCTTCATACCATTGCCACCATCGCACATAGGGCTATTTGAACGATTTAGGCGGCCAAAAACCAATTTGACAAAATTTTGGAGAAAACTTGAAAAATTAGTCACTTTCGATAGAGAACATCCCAAATAACATTTCCCAGTCCTCCTCACTTTTCTAACTTATATAGCAAACGCTCACCGTTGACCGGAAATAGAATATTCTAACGCTGCTTACAAATAAATTTTCGCTCTCTAGAAAGATCGTGACGGTTTTAAGTTAATATTTTGATTTCTGCATTATATTCTTAAAAAGTAGTGATGGTTCCGCATACAGACGGTAATAATGTATTTATGGGTAAATTTTTTTAATCATTTTATTAAGCAAAATTTCAATTAAAATGTAACGAAAATAGCGGTTTTCAACGAGAGAGATCGCGATATTATTCCTTATTCAATTGAAAGCTTAGAAATTTGGCTAATATAGTGTGAAAATACTGCCCGCAGAAAATGGCAGATAAGTGGTATTTCTTTCCTTAGAAAATGTATTAAGGAAAAATCTAAAAACGCAACTAGTATATAGTAACACTACTTTAGATCTATTTTAACACTAAAATTAAACTTTTAAGGTGAATTTGAGGCCGCTGAACTAGAATATGAATCCATTTAATTTAAGAAATAAATGGTTTTCGAGATATTAGCAAAAGTCATGTTTTCTAGGACCTTTCGGTCCTGTTGCTAGAAATCTGCGGGAATGTAAGGCGAACCCAACCATGTTTTCTATTTCGGAATAAATATTTATTTTCCTTTACATTGATGTTATATAAGTGATGATTAAAGAAATATTCTTGGGTATACAAGCGTTTAAATTTAGATAAATGTCAATTTAGATAAATCTACGATATTTCAGTAAATATTGTATCCAAATTGTTAAAAATTAGTATATAAAGTAAAATTTTGGAACAAAATAGGGTTATTATTAAATTTTTAGAAAATGGGTGTGGCCCCGCCCACTTATGATGAAATTCTGTATCCCAGTATCCGCTTCACTAATCCGTACAAAACTCCGTATGAGCCGTATTGCTTAGGCTTTATCTAACATTACTGCTAAAAATTCTTGAAATCGGGCGATAACCACGCCCACTTTATTTATTTATTTATTTATTATAATCAAACACACAACCATGAGTTATTTTACAGTGTTTGAACTTAATTTAATTATAAAAGCTTAAAAACTAACATTAAGGGAAACCGTAGGTTGTAAAAATGTGTAAGGAGGAGAAGAAGAACAAAGAAGTATTAGAAAAAAGAAAAATATATGTGTACGTGCATCTTAGCAATTTAGAGGGCAAAAATTATGTAAGAGCTCATTTTTAAAGTGCGATGTACTTCGGATAGTTTTGATCTTATATGGCAGAGCGTTCCAAAGACGAACAGCAAAAACAAAGAACTGACGTTCAGATACAAGGCAACTGTATGTCATACTAAGCAGGTTAAGTGATCGGGCCGATCTCGTGAATTGAATTCGTTCAACAAGGTATTTGGGCTCATGAGAGTTAATTACCTTGTGAAGCAGCATTAGGCATTTTACTTTTAATAAATCGTCGAACTTTATAGAAAATATTTTTAAGGCAAAAACAGATATGTGATCACGACGTTTTAAACAATACACGTATCTGGCGATGTTGTTGTAGAGGATATTAAGTTTGCCACGACACAGACTATCACAATTGGCATACAGTTCACATTCATATAATAAGGTTGGTAACAGAAATGTTTTAGCTAAAAGCAGTCGAATTTTCTCTGGGGTAAAGTGCTGAATAGTCCATAATGAACGGAGCATGCCATAAACCTTGCCTATTGCACTATAAATGTGGGTATTCCACGATAGGGTTCTATTGAAAATTATCCCTAGGTTTCTTGCAGTGTCAACAAATTTTATAACAGAGTTGTTCAATTTCACTTCACTGTAGCCCTCAAGTTTGAAAGTCTTCTTGTAAATAACGATGCACTGTGATTTACTTGGATTCAAAAGTAACCCATTGTCACAGGCCCACTTGCTAACGTGATCTAAGTCAGTGTTGAGGTTACTAATACAATTATTAACGGATACAAAAGGGCAACTGACATATAGTTGAACATCATCTGCATATACATGAATATCACAATATTTTAACACACTTTGAAGATCGTTTACATATAACACAAACAATAGAGGACCGAGAGTCGAGCCTTGGGGAACGCCTTTAGTTACGGGTAAGCAGTTAGATATAATGTCACCGGCCCAAATAGCTTGTGAGCGATCATTGAGGTATGATTTTATTAAATTTAATGCTGTCGACGAGAAGTTAAACAAGTTGCTAAGTTTCAAGGCTAGAAGATCGTGATTAACAGTGTCGAAAGCTTTGGAATGATCCAGAAGTGTTAATAAAGTCACGCGATCGTTGTCAATGTTTAGTCTGATGTCGTCTGATACCCTAATTAGCGCCGTTATACAGCTTCGGTTGGATCTAAAACCAGATTGGTACCTATTCACCAGCAGGTTTCGACTCAGAAAAGAATTTATCTGAGTATGCATAATGCGCTCAAGTACCTTGGATAAAAAGGGTAGTATTGCGATGGGTCTAAAATCCCCATTAGATTTCTTAATTGGAATGATTTTTGCCGACTTCCAACAGTGAGGAAAAACAGACGTGGTCAAAATGCTGTTGAAGACATAAGTTACGTACGGTAAAATTTTAGGCAATAAGCATTTAAAAAATTTCGGATGAATTCCGTCTATACCAATTCCCATATAACGGTAATTTGCAGAAACGCGAAAACTGCGATAAATCAATAACTACTGAAGCTAATTCACTCTAAATCGATTCTTGGAATAACCTCTTAGCATTAATTAAAATTATTATAATTTTTTGGATAATGTGCGTGGCGCCGCGCACTTTTGACCACAAATGTATATCTCGGTAACCGACTTATCAATTTGTACAAAACTCGGTGCACTTGCTATGGAAAAAAATGCGTTGAAAATACGAAAACTCCGGTATTTCAGTAATTCAGGACGCTAATTTACTCCCAGTTAATACTTACAAAATTCTCTTAACAATAAATAAGACTGATACTATTACAAAAATGTAGTTTTATTACATTGGGTGCATTTGAGCTACGTACTAATTACCGCAATATTGCAGACTTGTTGCTTTCCTGATAACGTGTTGCTCATGCTCAACTAAAACTTTGCTAAAATGTGATACATATTTGAATTATTTAATTCTTTTAAATTAAGTTGAATTTGATCTTTTAAACCCTGGAAGGCTCCTTAGAGATGAAGCCTTTTCAAGCCCATTTCCATTGATACCCATATTGCAGCAATTCACTTAACTAATTGAACAAAATTTTTTAACAGGTGGCAACTCTGTTAATGTGTTAGCCTATATTTACTTTATTTTAAACATTTACAATTCTATATGTCAAAACACGTCTTTTCTAAACATTTCGAGTTGAAATATTCATAAAAATAATTTTGGCCGCATAAATCGCCTAAATACCCCTATGTGCATCGATGGCGCAAATTATTTCGTCATCGTTTTCCTCTTCTAACCACTGCAAGATGTGAGCTTCTTGTTGCCAATTCATTTTCAATGTAACGAAAGAACGATGTAATATAAACCGTCGCGTGGGGCGAAAAAACATCCTAAGAAATTTAAACCGACTGTCTTTTACAATAGCGACGCAATAACTGAGCGAAACTACACAGAATATCTCAAGCATAGCAACACGTGAAGCTATAGGCTGACCTGTACGTTAATTCGTAGAACGAGATACAATATTAAATTTTTTTTGAAAATGAAGGGCTTTTTTTCGCCTCTCTCGACGAACGGCGGGTTAATAAACTTTCTTTTAAAGTTTTATACAAGTTTCTCAAGCTATTATTACAGCATTATTCAAAACTTACGACTGCAGTAATGAATCTATATTGAGTATAAATCTTGTAACGTAGCGTTTTTCTGTGAAGGTCCCGACGCTTCTGTTCTCTATGGTGGGGTATACTCGCCGTTCCCAGGGTCCGTTACAATAAATTTTTATTGTGGGGCCTTTGCAAATATTACTTTATTTATTTATCCTTATTCTCTATAACGTGGAAATTCTTATTTTCCACAAACACAATATGATTACGCGGTATGTAAACTCTTAACGGTGCTATACTGTCGGCGTGCTCCTGTTGGGTGACGTCGACGCTTTTCTGTGCTACTATGCCGGCGCTCTGTTGCTGTGCGACGTCAGCGTTACTGTGTTGGCGTTCTGCTGCTATGCGACGTCCGTGCAGCTATGCCGGCGTTTTGCTGATGTGTGACGTCGGCGTTACTAAGTCGGTGTTCTATAACGTTGCAGGCAGGCGTCACCGTCACGCGGGTTCACGGTGGGCGGTGGAGTGGCGGCGCTCCACCTTCAAATAGCCAAGCCCTGTGCGGCAGTCCCGTGTACAAGTCAAGGACTAATTGTTGGTGGCTGGGCGTTCTCTACAACGACTCCGCTACTGACGCTTAGGTGTAGGTGACGTCGGCGGGCTGCGCTGCCCTCTGTCGTCGCAATGCCCTCGGCCAGTGCTCTCCCCTGGGCGACGTCGGAGCTCTTCTCCTGGGTGACGTCGGCGCTCTGCTGATGGAAGACGTCGACGTTTCCGTCTGTGGATTGGCGGCGCTCTGCATCTAAATAGTCAAGCCTTGCACTGCAGTCCCGTATAGGTACAATTCAAGGACTGTTTGTTGGTAGCTGTGCGTTCACGACCACAGCTCCGTGCTAACTTACTCGTATTTTGCTGAGCCACTTCTTTATAGGTCGTGTTCTTCGTGTTGCTGAGTAATGTGGCTACATGTTGCTTTGCTATGGTGACGGTATCGCCTAAAAGTGTTGCTATGGTCCCTCGTTGTTGTTACTCGTGTGGTCGTTGATGTTAGTGATGTAGTCGTTGTTGCTGGTGTGGGGGTACCTCTTCGGTAGGCTCAAGTTTGACGGCGTTTCGGGACTATACGGACGCCCCACCGGGATATGGTTACCCTGTAATTTTCCGCGATGATCCTCACGCTGGAATTGCAGATCCCCTCCTCAATGTCGCGTAGAGCACTCCGTACCCTCTCGGCGATGTCTGGGAACTGGTCCGTCGGCTTCGTCGGTGAGAATGGCCGTTTGTTCCCTTGGTGGTGTTGACGAGCCTCGCGAGGGCGACGTTGCTTCGGACGGTGCTGGGGCTCGGGGCGGTGGCGGTGCGAGTGGCACTACCTCAGGTGGCGCAGGTGTGTGGGGCGGCGGAGGTAGCGGTGATGTTGCCTCTGGAGATTCCGAGGGTCGTGATGGTGGCGGTGGTGCTCCTGTCTCCGATGGTTGCTGGAATACCCTCAGCATATGCGCGCGTTTTTGCGCCGCCATGCCCGCCGTGAATGGGCCGGATATACGACCCGGCCCTGCTTCTCCGCCTCCTACGTATCTCAGCACCCTCTCGATCATTTCCACTACGTGGATTCCGCAGTCGCTGTCGTTGGTTTGTTGTGGTAGCTCCAGATATAACTCCTGTATGTGGGGGGCCTCCCGCTGATGTCGCTGCTGGTATTCCCACCGGAGGAACTCTCGCCATTGCTGTACCGCGTGTGTCACCCTTCCCACTTTCCTGGAGTCGGCCACCCAAATATAGAGGTCGTGCCAACATTCGCTGTCCGTGATGTGGTGGGCCATCTCCTGGTTGGCGAGGGCGAGCAGGTACCAATGGCTCGCGACGTTGTGTGGTACGAGGATAACCCACTGGCCGAAGATGTCGGTGTGGCGTAGCCTCCGTTGGATGCGTTGATAGTTCTCTTCCCGGTCGGGTTGACTTAATTGTCAGACCACAAATGGTGCTCCTGTCTCCGATGGTTGCTGGAATACCCTCAGCATATGCGCGCGTTTTCGCGCCGCCTTGAACGCCGTGAATGGGCCGGATATACACCCCGGCCCTCCTTCTCCGTGCCCTACGTATCTCAGCACACTCTCGATCATTTCCACTACGTAGATTCCGCAGTCGCTGTCGTAAGTTTGTTGTAGTAGCTCCAGATATAACTCCTGTATGTGGGGGGCCTCCCGCTGATGTCGCTGCTGGTATTCCCACCGGAGGAACTCTCGCCATTGCTGTACCACGTGTGTCACCCTTCCCACTTTCCTGGAGTCGGCCACCCAAATGTAGAGGTCGTGCCAACATTCGCTGTCCGTGATGTGGTGGGTCATCTCCTGGTTGGCGAGGGCGAGCAGATACCAATCGACGTTGTGTGGGTACGAGGATAACCCACTGACCGAAGAGTTCGGTGTGGCGTAGCCACCGGTGGATGCATTGATAGTTCTCTCCCCAGTCGGGTTGGCTTAATTGTCAGACCACAAATGGGCTGAGCACGGGATCTAGTATGTTGAGCGTTGCTTCCAGGCCCTTCGCCGAGACATAGATGACTGTGTCTGTCATGGGCCCTGTCAGTGTCCGCAGGTCGGCCTCATACAGCGCTATTCCGCCTGGTCCTGGCAGGAAAATTACTCGCGGGTCCGTCGACGCCTGCTGTGGCGGCTCCTCGTCCGAGGATAGCTCGATTTCGGGCTGTTCGGGCAATCCCATGTCGGTGTCCTGTTTACCCGGTCTGACGCTAGCTAAACTCTCGCCTGGTGAGCTATCGGTGGTCGTGCTGGTGTCTGATGAGCTGATGTGCGATGTGCTGTCGCTTGTTGGACTGTAGCTGGGCGAGCTACTCGTGGACGTAATTTTGTCCGTGTCCACTGCGCACCCGTGCCTGGTGTCTGATCTGGCACTACCCTCCTCACCGAAAAATGGGCTGCCCTTGCGGCGTTGTACCCGCCGTCTCCCGTAGGGCTAACGGTCGGGTATGCGGTCAGTGTGCGCCGGGCGACTTCGCGCTGCATTGGTGAACGCTGCTGTAGCGTGTACGGCGGCCGTGCGCGCGACGATGGTCCGTCGTGCGGTTGTTTGGGCTACGGCGGCGCGTTCTGCTGTAGCCTGTGCGGTGTCGGCATTTCCGGTGTGGGTGCCCGTCGTCATGCTGGACATGGCTGCGTACCTTGCGGCTGCTTGAGCAGCGATCGCTTGTACCGACAGAGCGCGGGCGCTTCCGCGTGGATAGCGACGGCGTGCATGCTGGTTGCGCGTGCGACGGCGGTTCGCCTAGCAATTAGCTGGGCTGCCGCGTATATCGCGCGGCGTCGGCGGCTTCAACGCTTGCGCGGGCAGCGTCTCGTGGGCCTATGGTCGGCCTCACCATCTGGGTACGCGGTCGCTTCGCGATTTCCTCGGCAACGCGTTCGCGCAATCGCTTCATGTTATTCTCCATTTGTTTGACTCTTCCATATTCATTGTTGATTGGTTTTCGCTTTTCTATGATTCTTTCGCTTATCCACGTTTGGCTGGTTCGCTGATTGGTGATCGAATTACGGTCTCCACTGATGCTACGGTCTTGCTAATTTTATAATATTTTTTTTTTTGTAGTAACAATTTAATTTGGGTTCTTTTATGTTTTTCTCTCCCCTTTTCCGTGTTGCTAAGTTATTGTGGCTTCGGACCAGCTCGCCGATATTTGGGTTCCACTCCCGGCGACGCAGGTTTTAGTGGCGCGCTTGGTCAGTCGCGGCACGTTCCATATTTTGTCTGACGATCCTGAACGCTTCCTGCATCTTTGTGGATTTTTCCTCGGTGGAGCTATTTCGCCTGTTCCGACATTTATTTCGTAGAAGAGTGCTCCTGGTAGTCGTGGTTCCCGTCCTTGCACTAGGAACTCTGGGCTGTATCCTGTAAAGGCTGTGACGGTCCTGGTTACGGCGAGAGTTATTTATGGGAGGAGATCATCCCACCGATTATTTTGTGTCTTCGTAAGCTGGGCAATAATCCGCTTTACGGTGCGTTTGGCGCGTTCCATCGGATTTTCTCGGGGTGTGTATGGGGCCATAAATTGTTGACGTACCCCCACCTCCTGGAGGTAACGCTGTCAGAGCGTGGTACTAAATTGTACACCATTGCCCGAGATGAAGATTTTGGGGACGCCAAATCGGGAGAGGATACGCTCCCTAAATGCGCGGCGAAGTCCTTCCGCTGTGGCCTCTCCCATGGGGATCAACTAGACCCATTTACTAAATCGGTCATTCATTTGGAATGAAGTCGCCGCATACCGTGGCGAAAGGTTTTTGTGCGACCTACGAGAGTATATTGCCGGCTGATTTGTGTTGTGCCTCCTCATACTTCTGGCAGGACTCACATTGACGGACGTACCGGCTGATGTCGCGAAAAATTCCTGGCCAATAATACCGATTGGCAATCCGTATTACTGTTCGGCGAATACCCATGTGTCCAGCGCTTGGTATGTCATGGTTTTCCTTCAGTACTCGTTGGCTAATGGGGTTGGGCACACACAGTTTCCAGGGGACTTTCTCTTCGTCCTGGGATCAACAAGGGATGTGGCGATAGAGCTGACCTTCATGTATCATGTAATCGGCGCATTTTCCCGGGTTGGTACGCACTTCGTCGACGCGTCTGTACCACCACTTGCATCGTGGTTCTGCCACTGTTTTTCGTAGTAGCGTTTCTAGTGGTGGTCGAGACAGTGCGTCCGCGACTAAGTTGAGCTTCCCTTTGCTATACTCGATGTCGAACGCGTGTCGTTGCAGCTCCAGGGCCCATCGCGCTATGCGACCTTAGGAGCTTTCGATAGAATGTAACCATTTTAGTGGCATGTGATCGGTTATGACGTTGAATCGCCATCCTTCCAGGTAGGGCCTCATTTTTGCGTATTCCCCAGACTATGGCTAAGCATTCCCTTTCCGTGGCCGAATAATTGGTCTCTGCCTTATTAAGCTTCCGACTCGAGTATGCGATTACCCGTTCAGCGCCTTCCAACTCCTGTGTAAGTTATGCCCCTAGGCCGAAATTACTCGCGTCTCCGTGGGCACTAATGACGTGACCCAAGTACCGGAGCTCCTTTTTAAAAAAGTCACACTTCTCGGGGTTAATGCGCAGGTTAACCCACTGTAGTCGTCGGAGTACCTTTCGCAAGTGCTTTACGTGTTTGTCGAAGGTGGAGCCTATGCCGATTATGTCGTCGAGGTAGGCGAACGCGTAGGGCTCCATTTCCGGGCCGATGACTTGGTCTAACTCTGGAATGTGGCGGGTGCGGAATGTAGTCCGAACGGCATGACGCGCCACTGGAACAGACCGCGTCCGAAAAGGTGAAGGCTGTGTACGGGCAGCATCGTTTTCCCAAGGCGGACTACGGTCCTCACGGCTTCGGATATTTGGTTCCTGGTGCCATCGGCGTCATAAGCATTCCTATAGCCACTGTTATATTTTTGCCTCTCCCCAAGCTAACCAAGTGCTGCGCCAAGCTAGCGGACACGATACTCCTCGAGGCGCCTGTGTCGATGACGGCTTCCGCGGGCGCTACACCCAACGAGATTAAGGCGTAGAGGCGGCCGCGTTCCTGGCCCTATCTCTATTGTCCGTATGTCGGCCCGGCCGCACTCCCAAGAGAATAACTTCCGTGGGTTACGGCACCTTCGGGAGAAGTGTCCTTCTTGACCGCACCTCCTGCATGTGTTGCTGCTATGAAAAGTTTGAGTCGCGGCTATCGAAGGGGGTGGGGTTCTCACTATGGTATTATACGGTGCTTCTCGATGATGCTGATCCATGCGTGGTGGCGGTCGTTGCTGAAATTCCGGTATCGGTTGGAGTGGTGACATAATGGAGTCGTCACCAACGTGCCTCGCTATTTCTCGTCGGGCGGTTTCTGGAGCCCGCCAACGGCTTTCGTAGATGCTTTCATAGTCTTCTGCGAGCGTAAGGAGTTCCGTCAAAGTGTTAAAATTGCACCGTTTGATGTAAAGCAAGTATTCCGGGTGGCTATTACGAAAAATCCTTTCCTGCCGTTGTTCACTACTGTGACCCGGGTGTCGCATAAGGTTTTGAATCGCGATCACGTAGTCTTTGAATTTTTCTCGCGGGCGCTGCCTCCGTTGCCTTATTTCGTCTTCCAGACGTTCAAAAGACCTGGCCGGTAGGAAGAAGTGCAGAAGATCACGTTTGAATGATGCACAGTTGGTCCAATGCTCGTTTATGTTGCGGAACCAATGCAGGGCGATGCCGCTTAGCAATTCAGGCATCGTCTTTGGTAATAAGTGTACATTTAATGTGTAGACGTCGGCCATCTCCTCTAATTGTTCTGCAAACGCCAACGGGTTGCGTCCTCCATCGTACTTCACCGACCACTTGCGTACCTGGGCGTAAAAGTAACGGTAGGCACGTGGTTGCTGTTGGTTAGCACGTCAGCGTTTGGTGCGATGGATATCGTGGGCGGGTGTTGCGGTGGTGGCTGTGCATTCAGTGGTGGATATGCGAACTGGCTCTGCGTTGGTGGCCTAATGGACGCATTAGCGGTCCTTTCGCCCTGGTTAATGGGCAACGGTGTCTTTAGCTCGTCTCCCCAGTGGGCCTCATGTTCGTTGTATGCTGCTTCCATCGCGAGAAATTTTGCGTGAATCTCCGGGTCGACGAGTGCTTTGGCATCCCATGCCGCTTTGCGTTTCCGTATCTCTCGAGTGGTGCCTGTGTGTTCGATGCCCAGTTCCTGTGTGATGGACACCAACTGTTCCTTGGATACGCTGTCCAGCCACGCTGTGCTCATTGGATCTGTCATGGCTGGTTTAATTATCGGCTTCGAAATGTTCTCTTTGTATTGTACTAACGTATGCGGAATGAAATACGAACTGATGCAGTAAAAAAACAGCTATAATTTCGGATGCAACAAATATTGTCTTTTCACTCATATAGATGTTGTCGAAATTTCCAAGAAAGAATCTAATGGAAAATACTCATGTCCTTAACGATTGGCCTGTTTAAGTTTTCAGGCATAGTGCGGAAAGATTGTATGAAATTTTATTTTGGGACTTCACTGTGCCAATTTGAGTTATTGGGGCGTTTTCTGGTTTTCGTACGAATCGAGAATTTGAAATTTTCAGAAAATTATAGGAAAATTTCATGATTTTCCATTCGTACGAAAACAAGAATACGCCCCATTATTTTTTTAGCCATTTAGACGATAATTAGTTCAGAATTATATTAAGGAGACATTTTATGGGTCCCCAATGGAAAATATTTCTTTAATCCGTTGTACAAAACTGAAATGAATGTGGTGTAAGCAAATTTTGGGAAAGCGATCATAGCCGCTTCTAATTTTCCTTTTCAACGTTTAAAAAATCTTGGATAAAGTGGTTTGCACATATTTCACTTTATCCCTGGCTCTTGCATAGTCTCTAACGTTTTTTTTTTGTAAACTTTGTACTTTATTGTCATTACGCGCTCTGATTTTGCAGAGAGATCAAGCAATTTATGATTATTTTTACGGTCTCATTTCGCTGCTATGTGAAACATGTTTTTTCGCACTCGAGGGCTTTCCTTCTACTGTTTTCCTATTCTATAAAGCCAACATTTCCTTTGTAAATAACGAGTTTGAGTTTCGGTATACATAACGTGACCAACCGTACTTTTTTCGGAAGTACTGTACTTCTTTTTGAGCCGTTGTACTTCGTACTTCGAAGTACAGTCAAATGTACTTCTTTGCAATGTTTTGTACTACCCAAGGCACATTGAAAAGGTAGTATCAGTGGAGCAGCTGATTTGATTTTTTTTTTTTCAAATTATTCGGTCTCTAAAATGTCAAACATTTTTAATATAAATTGTGAAAATCTTTTTGCATGTGAAACCTTTTCCCATACAAAACAAGCGCTTGAAAAGCAACGTTTGGAACGTTCACCTAACTCCACAGCACAAGCGCTGATTACTGGGCCATGCATATGAGGGATCAATGCTTCGAGAAGGAAACAAAATTTACTAAGAAAGAAAGTCGCACAAATTTTTTTCCAAATTTAATTTTTAGTTTTTACTCAAAATCAGAACAGTTTTTGACACTTTAGATAAGACAAGCAACAACAAAATACACATAAATGTTTTTTTGCGCTCTAATACCTGTGCCTTGGTTCTACCTTTTAAGTTAAAATTGCGTTAACTGTTTCGAAAAGTTTCAAAAGGTTAGTCATCTCAGTTAAAAAAGGTACTCATAGATCTACACATAAATTATATCTTTCAATCGCTTCACTTCTCTAGCTGACAAATTATATTATAAATGGCTACTCAATAAAGAAAAATTAAAAGGCGTTCACACAGAAAGCCGAGCGGCGCCGAGCGAAGCAAGGTGGAGCAAGGTGAAGCTGCTGGTGTTCACACTGAATGAAGCGAAGCGGAGCTTTTCTGATGGACTCGGCTGAAAGATACCACAAAAATTACCGTCAGTGAAACGCGGAAAAATATTTGCTCAATTTTATTCAAAAGTTTAGTCGTAAAATTTGATTTTGTTTGTTGGCTTGTTTGCAGCAGCGTCGTGAAGCTCAAAAATTAAATAGAAAATTCAAAATCAAAAACTGCTTTGCTTTCCGCTCCAAAACGCTTCTGAAAAAGCTTGCTGTATGAACACCTTCATATAGCTGCAGCAATTTGAAAGCTTAGTTCGGAACAGCTTCGCTCGGCTCGGTTCCGCTTTCTGTGGCGAATTTTACTTGCTCCTGTGGATATTCAGAAATCCTGAAGTAAATCAATAAATATTTTTTTTCTTGTTTAAAATACGCTCCTTTTAGGTTTGGAACCACTTTGGGCCCGCTCTATGGAATTCTTTGCCAGATCCAGCATATTTTCTATTAAATACAACTAAAAAGTTCTAAAGTTAGAAAAACTTTATTTTTTATGCATTATGGGTTTAGAGGTAAATGTATTTGAAACTGCCATAACGTCAACAGTTTTTTTGCGGTATCCCGTTTCAGGAATATTCGGAAACGACGATCGGTATCTTCTTGATTGAAAATTTCTTCTTCAATTCACAGACTAGATAAAAAAAAACAAGATAACAAAAACACACTTTGACTCCCTTCTCACTCCATATTCGGAGTGCTCCGAAAATGCGCTTTCAAGGTGTTGCTGTAGAGTCCTTTTTTACTCCATATTCTCTGTCTCTGTACGATTAGTAGATCGCTGGGAATAAGCTCCTTGTCTTCGAATAATAAATAGTATAGATTTTGAATTAATAAAATTTATTTGTTGAATTGGTACACCGTTACCGTTTTTGTATATTCTTCTTTTACCATTTCCTCATTACTTTCATTCTATTTTAAGTTTTCAGTTTCTGTACTTCTTTGAGCTATGAAATAGTTGGTCACATTAGGTATACAAAAGTTACAAGCAAATTTTCAAAGTTCGTTCTCTTTCAAGGAAATAATTTCAGCATTATAATATACAACGAGATAATTTTTAACGGAATGCTTGCTAAGATTGCACAATACATTTTGGTATACTTAGTTTGACTCCTGTGTTTACCAGATTTTTTTAAAATCTGCTTAGATTTTGTTCGCATTTCATTCCGCATACGTTATTTGGTTTAATTATCGGCTTCGAAATGTACTCTTTGTATTGTACTATTTGTAGGGTCCCTGCTCGGACGCCAATTATAACGAAGCGTTTTTCTGTGAACGCCCCGACGCCTCTGTTCTCTATGCTGGGGTATTTTCGCCGTGCCCAGGGTCCGTTACAATAAATTTATATTGTGGGCCTTTGCAAATAGTACTTTATTTATTAATCCTTATTCTCTATAACGTGCAAATTCTTATTTTCTACAAACACAATATGATTAACGATATGTAAATTCCTAACGGTGCTATACTGTCGGCGTGCTACTGTTGGGTGACGTCGACGCTATTCTATCGACGTTCTGCTAGTGGACGGCGTCGGTGCTACTATGCCAGCGTACTGATGCTGTGCGACTTTGGCGCTACTGTAGCGGCGCCCTGCTACTATGCGACGTCGGCGCTACTGTGTCGGCGCTCTTCTACTGTGTGACGTCGGCGCTACTGTGTCGGCGCTCTGCTACTAAGCGACGTCAGCGTTACTGTGTCGGCGTTCTGCTGCTATGCGACGTCTGCGCGGCTGTGCCGGCGCTTTGCTGATGTGTGACGTCCGCGCTACTATGCCGACGCTCTGCGGCTGTGCGACGTCGGCGCTGCTATCACGTCGCTCTGTTGATGTGTGACGTTGGCGTTCTATGCCGGTGTTCTATAACGCTGCAGGCGGGCGTCACCGTCTTGCGGGTTCACGGTTGGCGGTGGAGTGGCGGCGCTCCACCTTCAAATAGCCAAGCCTTGTGCGGTAGTCCCGTGTACAAGTCAAGGACTATTTGTTGGTGGCTGGGCGTTCTCTACAACGACTCCGCTACTGACGCTTAGGTGTAGGCGACGTCGGCGTGCCGCGCTGCCCTCGGTCGATGCTCTCTCCTGGGCGACGTCGGCGCTCTGCTGATGGACGACGTCGACGTTGCTATCACGCGGCTTCACGGCGGACTGTGGAGTGGCGGCGCTCTGCCTCTAAATAGTCAAGCCTTGTACGGCAGTCCCGTGTATAGTCCTTCTATTTGTTGGTAGCTGTGTTCGCGACCACAGCTCGGTGCTGACTGACTCGTATGTCACTTGTCGCTTGGCAGTGTTTTGGAAATTATTATTTTTCTTTGAAAGTAAGTGCCCGAATGAAAAAATTTTTTGGGTGCAGATTTAAAAAACATTAAACCATACATTAAAATTATTTGCGTTACAAAAATATATTTTTTTTTTTGATTTTCAATCAGTTTTTTATGAAAAATTGAACTTTTAAGCAATTTCTGCGCCTCGTGGACAAAAATTTTTAACAACAACTTATATAATAAACATTTCTGTATTTATCTATGAAAAAAATGCGTGCATTTCGATATAGTTTGGTCGGAAAGATTTTTTAAATGCCAGCGTGCGGGCCCGACTCCCGCGGGCATGCGAAATTCGAGCATGAGAAATAAAAGTGGAACGATTGAAATGTGCGTTTCTTTCTTGCGCAAGAAGTCAACATGGACTGCGCGCGATCAAGCCACGCGAGTCGGGCCCGCACGCTGGTAATTAAAAATTCATTTTTTTCATTCGGACACTTACTTTCAAAGAAACATAAAAATTTCCAAAACGCTGCAAAAATTTTCAATCGTTGATTAAAAAAAACTAGTTCTACTACAAACCTCGGCGCTGCCTGAATATCATTGAAAAATATTAATGTTGGTAAATTCGGTGCCCACTTGAGAAAGCCTTACCCATTGCATAGTTAAGACGTACTTAGTTTGAAGGTTGTCCAATGACTTGCGCGCCTTTGGTCCAATACCCCTTCACCTATTTTCCATCATGTTGTCCCTGTCCTTGAGTGCTGCAAATAATACGGCTTGGAATACTGCGTACTATCCGTAGACATTGAGAACCACGTCTAGATCTCTCCTCCACCTCACTCTTCAGGTCACCTACTTCTTTTAAACCTTTAAGTGAATGAGTTTAAAAGATCCTTAAAATGTTTGTTACTCCCCAAAAAATATGTTTTTTACTACTCTAAAAAAATAGAAAACGGCTGCACTGATGTACATATACATTTTTTTGCCTTGATTGGTTGTGCTCAACGAAAAACTATTATTAAGTATAAGTTACGTACTAGATACACGGCGATTTTTCATAAATGTTAAGTAGCACGTTGTCCTTTAACCTAGGGCTTTGCTTCTGTAAAAAAAGTACAGCTCAAACTATCAGGAGAAATTTCACGATTTTTATCGGGGCTGCAAACCGGTTTTGAACAGAACCGTCGCTTTTTTCGGGCTTCGAACCGAATCACGTAACGAACCGTTTTCATTCTGAAATGCCAAAACCGAACCGAAAACCACTCCACAATATTCATAGTTTTTGCACAAAGTTTGAAAATTGGGTTTATATGGTTAAAGAAAAATAAGCATTAAATAAAGAAAAGAAAAATAGCCAATACTTGATATAATGTCGCGTCCCTATTTTTTCCACCACTCTACCCGTGGATATTTAAATTTGATGTCAATAGCAAAACCTTTAATTTTTATATTATGGATTTGTCATATTTTTGTAATATATATATATATACTTTAGCATTAAGAAATTGAACCACTTGAACCGGTTCTTGAACCGGTACAAGCTTTTTTTAAGTGGTTTGAACCACTGAACCGAACCGCACCGATTTTTGGAGTGGTTTGCAGCTATGATTTTTATAAAATACGTAAAATTCAGTTACAGTTGGGTACAGCTTTCTTCGCGCATTTCGTAACTGGCACATTTGTTTAATACCTGTCCTTTTATTTTTGAAACATTTGAAACCCTCGATCTTTAGGTCAAACCACTCACGAAGTGATACCCTAATAGTAAATAAATAAAGTAAATTTTTTGAGAGTTGCACTAGAAAGGTCTTGATGTTCTCGATTTTAACGAGTAAATAAGTCTAGACCGTTAGTTTTGTTATAAATAGAGCTCAGATTTTTCTGCAGATTGAATGCGAAAAATATATGCAAAATGTGTGCACAAAATATGCAAGGATTATGCAAAATGTACAGCTCGGGTCAGTTAAATAGGCAGGTACACATATTTTCCTCAAGATCCAAGCTTATATCTGGACTTGTGGGCATCAAAGAAGTTTCTTTTTAATCTCCTTTTAAAGAATGAAAATGAAGAAAACACCTTGATTACGTTGGATTTTGATCCTCTTTTATCAAACTACACGAAAATTATGCTTATTATTTTGACTCACTTGAATAGGTATAAGAATGCGTAGCCTCCTTATGTGTATAGCAAAGTTATTGAAATTGCACTTAAAACCCTTTTAAGAATTTAAAAGATAATACGACCTAGAGTAAGAATGCGCGAAGCAGGGGCAGGGGCAACTGCAAAAGGGCATAAATGTAGGGCTTCATGGATCCAGGACTTTGCAGGCGATTTGTTGCAAATAAAATTGAAGGAAATGCAAGTGTTTTTGACCACAATGCAAACCACTCCAAAAAACGGGGCGGTCGAACCAATTACAAAAAGCTTGTACCGGTTCATGAGTATTTCTGAACCGCGGTTCGGTTCGGCTCAAATCAGTGATGCCTACAGGAAGAGAATTCCCCGGTGAAATTTGAATTTCTCGGGGTAATCGGGAAATGACTTTAAATATTGGGGAATTCAATATACAAACGATTTTGATTAGAACATTCCTATTGAGGATAAAATTGCATTTATAAATTACAAATTTTGATAAACATCTGTAATTTTGTATCACGGGTTTGAAACATTACGTAAATGCCTCGTGCAACCGTGTGTATATTAAAGAAATTGCAATTGTGCATAGCGATATTTTCCACTTCTCGTTTCGTTTTCGCCACCAAGCCATTGTATAAGCTTTTTATATTATAAACATGAAATTTTAAAAAGACTGCCCTTATTACATACTTATAACATAAGCATGCAAGCTGACTAGACGCGATTATCGAGCGCTGTAATAAAACAAATAATTTCCGCGACTTCCGCAGACTAAAAATATTCGAAATTTAGTGCGTGAGCCTATACTCTTTTCGGTGAACGTCGGACACGTATCAAAATAACCAAGACTATTAATATAACAAAATCTAAATCAAGCCAAAGTTCAATAATTGAAAGATGAATTTTAATGCGATGACAACACGGAAAGCCGCTAAGCAAGCAGTCGCCTCTCCCCTTCAAGTCACGAGCCAGCGCAGCAATACTGGAGTAGCCGAAAGTAACCAAAATTGATATGCAGAAGAATGTTATCATCGAAGAGGTGACTGCAAGAATGAAATAGACGGAGGAGCGGGTTATGCAAAGAATTGGTGAGTTGACGGCTGAGCTGACAAACCTTAAGCAAAACCTTAAAAATGTTGAACACCGAGTTATGACGGTAGAGCACGAGGTCGATTGTGTAAAGCAGCAAACTGACGAAGTGAAAACAATGAGGCAGCAATTAAATGAATGCCAAGATGCTCTTATTTCGTCAGACCTATTACTAAGAGGTATACCGCAGGTCAATGACGAAAACCTAAGCGCAACCTTCTCACAGCTTTGTAGTGCGTTAAGAATTACCACCCCAGCAATGCGTGCCATTTTTCGCTTAAAAAAAGGCGATAACAACAGCAAAAACGCGCCTATCATTGTCAAGCTGAGCTCTGCTAACGACTGCTCTCTTCTGTGCAGAGCGGCTGCACGGCACTTCAAAGCAGTGTAGCCAGGTCTTCGGCATGAGAAAACGTCCCTCTTGGTCTGAAAAAACGTCATTTCCTACCCAAAAACGTCTTTTTCAATTGGATGTACAAAAAATTGTTCTTATTAAACTTTTATAGTATACCGCTAACCGCCAAAATAACGTAAGCGGCATTTTTTTCAAAATTTTCTTTTTGATGCGGAAATATTCCTAGAGCATTTAGATGCATTTCTGCAAAAAATTTTGTCGCTTACGTTATTTTGGCGGTTAGGGCTCGATATGTACGTAATGTACATATATTAAAATGTCATTTCGACAGAGCACATTTAAAATTCATTGTAAACTGGTCGTTAATATAAAAATCATTTTATAGATACACTTGTGATCAGCTGATTAAGTCATCAATATTTTGATCGATTTTGGCTGTTTCTCTTTCGTTTATTTAGTGTTTATTATTTTTCCACAAAACCCAAGCTCATTAACAAACAAAATATAAATCCACAAAAATTGTGCAAAAATTATAAACAATCTGCAAATTTTCTACTTTTTATTCAGAGTTTTTAGAATTTTGTTTGAGTATGCAGTTTGATAGCCCATTAAATTTCAGGGCAATAATGTGCAAGGGGCTAAATAATCGCGTTGATTTTTAATAATTTTTTTTTCTTGTAGACATTTGGTTAGGGGCTCGGTTGTCGAAAATGCTAAATTACGTTCTGCTAAGAAGGAGCATAGCAATAGGTCCATTCAATATCAAAAATTTTTTACGAATTGTTGCTAGTACTTGCAAGTACAAATTTTACTAGCAGGAATTTGCAGGAGTCAAAAAGTAAGGTTATGTTTCAAATTCAAATGTAAACAAACTGTTTAAGAGGATGATTTGAAGAAACATAATTAGTGAAATGAAAATATGGATGAAAAATTTAAATCTATTGTATATTTTTTTATTTTTATTACGATGGGAACTATTCCCAATTAAAAAGAAAATTGCGCGCCGAAACTTAACCGTCAGAAAGTGTCAAAATGGCTTAAGTTGCAAGTTTTTACTAGTTTTACTAGTACTTGCTCTCAATTTAACTCTTTATTTTGTTTTACGCTCTCGCTGCAAGTACTTACTGGAAAAGTTATTGAATGGACCTAATATTTCAGTCTTTTTTGTGTTCATTAAATTTTCAATGAAATCTTAAAAAGTCGCCTACTTTTTTCTGACGTTTTATGCTGCACAGCTTTTTTGATGCTTTTGCGAGCGTGTCTGCTGCAATAGATCGGCCCTTCCTGAATTGGCTTTTAGGGCCGATTACTCAATGACTGGCTAACACTAATCTGCGGTTAAACATCGTTATCGATGTCTTCGACTCCATGCATGCAACAGGGAGTCGGTAACGTCGATAACTATGTTTAGCCGGAGATTAGTGTTAACGAGACATTGAGTAACCGGCCCTTAATGTGCAATTGCAAACATTACAGCAAGCCTCGTAACCTCAAGTGTTTACACAACCAGCCTTTGAACACGGGATCCTTAGTCCAAGAATCCAGAAGAAATCTTATGAAGCAGCTGCAGCAAAACACAAAGATTGTAAAGATTTATTAAGAAAATAATTCAAAATCAGTTCTACTTATAAGATTTAGTAACATTTAGCATTTTCATACACGAATGCCTAACTAAACAAAACTGCGAATTAATGCAGCATGCGATTGATCTGAAAATGCAGAAGCGGCTTCTGACAGTATTCTCACTCCGTGGAGTAGTGCACGTAAGAGTACGTCCGAAAAGCGATGCAGTCAGAGTGCACTCTAGAGACGAAGTTAACCAAATTTGTGATATTTGTGATATTTATTGATGAAAGCATTTGTACAACTTAAGACAAGAACAGTCTTTTAAAAGTACACCAACTACATACATACGTACGTGCATGGATATGGATCAAATACAATTGGAAGTTAAAATATGTAACATAATTTTTTGAATTTATGAATAATTTTGTATATTAAGTAATACAGTTCAGCCTGAGGTTATAACTATACTGAACATTCTTAATCTTTAATAAGAGGATAAGAATAGATGGGATAAAGATTAATAGATTGAAAGCATGGGAGGAGGAAAAAGGAAAGAATTCAGAGAATATTAATCCAGTATTAATCTAGCTCACAAAAGTAACGAAGAATTGCTGTTTTGTAGTTGCCTCTATTCAGTTCCATCTTTAGCGAATCAGATAGCGTATTCCAGAGTCTCACAGCGTTAACGAAAAACATCCTTGATGAGGTTAGATAGGTATGCTTAGGAACAATAAGGCATGATGTCTACGTGACACTGGTCGTATCAGTTTGTCACAAAGGTATT
>NW_023458710.1:72296-105885 GCF_013731165.1 Rhagoletis pomonella
TGGCTGGAAGTAGGACCAATTTTACGAGGGGCCTCCTAACTTGTCCTTTCTCCGTCGCGATGTCCACTACACGCACTCGGTTGTCGGTTGGTCGGTTGGGTGGAAAGTTATCCTCTGTTATAACAACGAGATCTCCACTTTTAATATTTGACTTGGGATATTTCCACTTGATACGCTTTTGCAATTCTGATAGATATTCAAGTTTCCATCACCTGCAGAAGGTTTGATGAAAAGCTTTCAATTTCTGCCACCGGTTTACTTTGGAGGCCGGGTTCGCATTCACTTCTAGCTCAGGTGGAGCAAGAAGGTGTCCCCCAGTGAGGAAATGGCCTGGAGTGAGTGGCTCCAGCTCAGTTGGATCATTTGAAGAAGGACTTAATGGGCGAGAATTGCGACATGCCTCCATTCGGCATAGAAGAGTGCTGAGCTCTTCGAATGTATATTTTTGCACGGATGCGACCTTTTTAAAGTAGCTCTTAAAGCTTTTTACACCCGCCTCTCACAGCCCGCCCATGTGAGGAGCTGTAGGGAGTATAAAATGCCAAGTGAGCATTTGATGATTGTATTTAGATACGGTTTTGTTTCCAGCGTCAGCTATGAATGCCTTCATTTCAAATCGTAAAGATCAAGAGGCTCCGACAAAGTTATTACCATTGTCGGAGTGGATATTCTTTGGACATCCTCTTCTGGCAACGAACCTAACAAATGCTGCCAGAAAGGATGATGTGCTCAGGTCACTAGTGGCTTCTAGATAAATTGCTTTAGTCGTAAAACAGACAAAGAGACACACATATCCCTTAGAAATTCGACAGCCCCTTCCGCGATAACTTTTGATGTCGAAAGGTCCCGTGAAATCTACCCCGGTATTCGTGAACGCCCGAGAAAAGGTTGTGCGTTCCTGAGGAAGAGTGCCCATAAGTTGGACATGAGGCCGTTTTTTATAGATAGTGGAGTGGGGTGACAGGGTTGAAAAAACCTTGACGGGGTTGAATGCACGTCGGATTTTGATCCAGTGATGAAAAAAGCATATAAAAATAATGGTCTGCTAACAGGAAGAATTTATTTTTATTTTTTTGTGGAGCGGTGTAATTGACATGAGGTCGATAAATAAACGCAGATCCCATTCCGATTGCAGGCATCGTTTCTATTCGCGCCGCCGCTACTATTCGCCGATTACGGGCCATTGCCCTTGCGGCTCTCGTTTGTCTTGACAAATTTCTTTTAGCTTTAGGCATTTTAAACACTTTATTCTGTTATTTTAAAGATTTGTTTTTATATTTAGTAACGAAATTTCACTTTGTATAAGCCAATAAACTCAGCCTTTAACACACTTGCTAATTTACCAACTTCGCGAAAACAGTGTGCTGAATTCATATGAAGCCCAACAAATAGACATACATATGTACATCATTGATTTGCAGTTGTTTGTGCATGCCACTACAGCATTGGAAAAATGGAATTCGGCTAGACAGGGGCAGGATTCCCATAAAAAACAGGGCTTAATTTATTTATTTATTCAATCAGTAGTAATCTAGATTAACAAAGTTACCTACAGACTACTTAGAAATAGAAGGAGTTATACATTAAAACTCATTGCATTCAACATTGATTTGAAATCAGACTTAGATATAGAAAAATCGATGGCTAGAGAATTTGAGAGAATATTGAACACAGTCAGAGCTCGAAAAATTGAAGCATTAGAAGCGTAAAGAGTTCGGGCACATTCTGTATAAAAAATATCACTATTTCGGAGAGTCCGGTTAGGGATATGGAAACAAATGCGCTCGAGGAGATATGGTGAATCAATTACACCCTTAATAATATCGAAGACAAAGGTGAGCGAAAGGATAGTTCTTCTGATTTGAAGAGATTTCAAGTCAATTAGCGCACACCTGGCTTTATATGAGGGAATAGGGTCTGCGAAATTCAACGACCGCAGAGCAAAGCGTAAAAACGTTTTTTGAACCCGCTCGAGTCTATTAATATGGCATCCATGATAGGGTCTCCATATAAAAGAAGCGTATTCCAACTTAGAGCGTACCAGCGACGTGAACAATAACTTAAGAGTATAGGGATCTGTGAAATCTGAACTAAATCGACAAATAAAAGCAAGCACTGAATATGACTTAGCAATGGTGTAATTTAGATGACTATTAAATAAAAATTTCGAGTCAAAAACTACACCTAAGTCAGTTATCTCATTAAGAGCAGATAGCCGGGTACCAGCAATGCAATAAGAAGTGGGGATAACGCAACGCGATTTGCAGTAGGATAAATGAAAACACTTATTTATGTTTAACTCGAGGCCATTGGATCGACACCAGGCTGAGACATTGTCAAGGTCTGATTGAATCTTAATGGAGTCTGAAGAATTTGAAATGGTCGAAAAAATCTTCAAATCATCAGCGTATACAAGGAAATTAGAGTTAACAAAACAACTCGATATGTCATTAATAAATATGACAAATAGCAGGGGGCCTAAGATGCTGCCTTATGGAACCCCAGACGACGCTATGAAAGAGTTGGAGTGCATATTGTCGACAACGACTACACAGTTTCGATGCTGAAGAAAGGATTTTATCCAAGTTAAAAATAGTGAATGAAAACCCAAACTAGCTAATTTAGAAATCAAAATTGAATGGCTGACTTTATCGAAGGCTTTTGAGAGATCTGTATATACAGTGTCGACTTGAAGGCGGTCATTGAAAGCCGTCATACAAAATTCCGAAAAAATTGCTAGATTCGTCACAGTAGACCTACCGGCTGATTATCGGAAATTAAGCGTTTAACTGTAAAATACAACTTCTGCTTAACAATATATTCAAACAGCTTTGAAACAGTCGACAACTTGGCGATGGGCCTGTAGTTGGAAACATTGCTTTTGCCACCACTTTTAAATATAGGGCTAATGAAGGTAACTTTCCAGGCATCGATGAACTCGCCACACACAAGTGATTTATTGAATAGTAACAGAAGTGGGTTAGCAAAGGCCAAACAATTCTTAAGAAGATACGATGATAAGCCATCAACGTCTGTCTGCAATGAGGATTTGATTTGCAAAATGCCATCAACTACATCATCAAGAGATAATGAGAGCCTGCCAAAGTTAATTGGAGAATCCACAGTTGGGAAAAAAACCCCGAGAGGTGTCCGACTGTGTCACAAAATTCGAGCGGAAGAAGTCAGCAAAAAGATTTGCAGCCTCAAAAGAAGAAGAGGCATGGGTCCCATTATAAAAGACTTCCGAGGGAATACTAGAGCACGATTTTTTTGAATTTACGTAGTTCCAGAACGACTTTGGATTCACCTTGACATCCGTCTCGAAATTACGAACATACCTGCTCTGAAGTATTTTACCTAACTTTTTAAACTCTCTCGAGTAGTGAAGATATTTATCTTTAAAAGCAGAAATTTTAGTTGATTTAAATTTTTTGTAAAACTTAGTTCTCAAATTCTTTAGCTTCTTTAGTTTCTTAGTATACCACGGGATTTTATAGCAGTTTTGTTTTTTTTAGCGGAATATTGTTCACAGAGATTTCATTGACTCTATTTTTAAAAATAGTATAACAGACCGTAACATCGAATCCAGAAAATAGTGATTCCCAGTCTGTGGAGGAGATTTCTAGATTGACAATATCAAAATTGCAATGCCTAAAACTAAAACTAGGCGTTAGATTATTCGAACAGATAATTTCAAAGTTATAAAATTCGAGATCAAGAGAAAGCGGCACATGATGCAAACCGGGACGCGAAAGTGGGTCAAGGCATTCACTTAAATTAAAGTTCATATTTTCATTATTGAAAACTAGATCAAGAGTTCGGGATAACTTATTAGTGAGACTATTTATCTGGGATAGATTAACACTTAAGAAGTTGTCTACAAGATACGATTCACAAAAACCGTTTACATATTTAGGAAGTAAAGTTGAAGTATTGTCTAAGTATGACCATTCCACGTTCGCTAAATTAAAGTATCCGAGAATGCAAAAATTATCACTATGATGATTACAGACGAGATCGACAACGTTGTCAACGTGCGATTTGTAGAGTGAGTCTACACAAGACGGTGGGATGTATGACGCGCAGATAAAGTTCTGGAGCTGTCAAGCACCGAGACACACAATTGATCCAACAAGGAGTCCGTGTTGCTCAAACTCACAAGCGATGAGCAAATCCGACGATGAACAGCGATGAGAACCCCACCTCCTCTCGAGAGGCCTAATTTGGAGTGGTCCCGATCTTTGCGATAAACGCAATACAAATTGGCGTCGAAGAATTCGCTGTCAAAAAACTCCGAATTCAGCCAGGTTTCAATCAAGACAAAAATGTGATATTCAGCATGAAAGCTCATATTGAAAAGCGCGTTAGATTTAGTCCGCAGGCCGGATACATTTTGAAAATATATTGTAAGATGCTTCACATACTTGGGATGATTCATGCGGCAATTAACTGGAACGCAAGTGCCTACGGCTTCAGTTGTGGTGCACTTTCTTTTTGAAAAAAACCGAAAGGGTCGAATCATAACATTCGTTGGCCAAATATTCGCATTGAGCACTTTGTCATAAAAGCACTCATTAACGCCTAATTTAAAATTTACTTTCTTAATTTCATCTACATTAGTGTCCTTTTTTATTAGCGGGAAGCAGTTAAGAAATTTAGCATCGATTTTAGCATGTTTAGATACATAACTGATTATGTTCTCAGCAGTAACATTATTTGAAAACGAAGACAGATGCAACCACTTCTGATTAGAAACCACACTTAATTCGTTGTTGACTGTTTTTAGCTGTTTTCCAGTCAGAATTTTGGCTATTGGTGGCAGTATTAGTATCAGTCAGAACAGACTGTGAGGGAGCAGTAATAGAACCAAAGGAAGTGGATGTCGGAGTAGTATCAATCCATGTGTTCGCAGTAACATCTATCTGGGTACATGACGATAGACACGATGAACAGCTTTGAGTTGGCTCCGTCGCTGAGGACATAGCTATCGCAGTAGCACCAGTACATGTGTTAGCCGTAGCAGCTGCGTGAATATGAGACGAAAGAGACGAAGAAGAGCGTGGTACTGGTACACTAGCAGACGGCGTAGCATTCATTGCGCCAATAACAGCAGCCTTGTAGGTCGGAGTTGATCGCATAACATCATTGGCAGAAGCAGCGGCAGACACATTAACATTAGAAGTGGTAGTGAGAGCATCACTATTAGTAACATTTGCATGCGAAGCGCCAGAGACAGGAACAGGTGGAGAGGTGGAGAGGTGGCAGGGGGTGAAACATTGTTAACACCATCGCCCCGCGTTAAGGGCAGTACAATATTGTTAGGTACGTCAGCTTCACTAACAACACACTTGGATATGTTCTCGACAACAGTAATCACACATGAGCGTAGGTTAGTCAACTCAGCTTTGAGTGAGGCAATCGCACCGTCTTTTTCTTGCAGAGCACACCGCATAGAAATAAGATCAGAATGCAAATTATCAATTTTCGACACTAGCTTGTTATTTTCATCGCGCTGCGCAGTGATACAGTTGAACATTCGGTTACTGTCGGCTCGAAGGGAGACAATAATATTATACAACGAGCCCAAAGTTATTTGTTGTTGTTGGGTCTTGGCTTCATTCGGAGTATTAACAGACTGTTTGACCGAGGCTGCTGATTTTAAATTCGCACTTTTTAGAGAGTCGGATTTAGCTACAATATTAGGCGAAGCACTTTTCTTTTCATCCAAAGCGGGTGGAGGCGGGGGAGACAAGCGGAATGACTGTCGACGAATGTCCGCGCAGACTTTGCATAAAAAGCCCTTATCAGAACTGGTGAGAAATTCAGCATCAGCTTGCTTTATACCAACACATGCCAAATGAAAGAGTTCATTGCACTGAGCGCACTGAATCGACTGTCGAGACCGACCAACCTTTTGGTTACATATGCACGGCATTTTAGATTAGAGCACAGAATAATGATTTTTAAGTTATCACTTATCTTGTGCTTGTAATCACAAGAGTCACTGTCTCAGATTGATAAAGAATTCACATTCGCACAAATGTATCAACATTTAAGATAGAAATAGTCACTCTCACGCTAAGATTCACTTTGTAATTCGATTTGAATTGACGAGCAAAGAAAAATACGTCCGCACAGCACGACGTTTGACGACGAATTACTTTACCATATCAATTCTAATTTGAACATAGTTATGTACATATGTATGCATGTATTCAAGTCTAATTCAATGATTGAATATTGATCTGTTGAACTAACATTGTTGAATTTGCATTAAGCGAAACAGACATTTCTTTGTTATTTATTCTGCGTGCTACTTCAGCGATGTAAAAAGACGTTTCTGGTGCGCAGCGGCCACTTTTTTTCACGAGCGTCATATTTACGAAATCAAGGAAAGCTGAAGATGAATGTATGTATGCCACATCAAGAAGCTTACAGTGAGCATGTGCCGATGTGCCGAAATACCCGATGTACAATGTTTGTTTGTTTTGAACGCAGCGCTGCTTGTACACATGTAAATTAATTTCGCTTTGGGCGCAGCGCTGTTTGTACATAAATTTCGCTTTGCGCAAGCCTGAAGCTGCCAAAGGTTATTTTTTTATTTTTGCGCTGTGCTAGCTTAGTATAAAAAGAGAATAGAGAGAAATATGTATGTGGTTTGTTGATGCTCTCTAAACACAAACGCATGAAAGGCAAACGGTCTAGCAATGCGTGGTATTGTTGATCAACTTAATACTTTAATTAAACATACTTATTATTAAAATTTCATTTTAAAAATACCACTGTGTCCTATTGTGGTAGAAATATGCCATTTTAGAACTTGAATCATAGAAATCGACCCAGTTCATCGGCTGTTTTGCTCTCACGTTTTTTGGGTTTTAATTTTATATATAGTATAGATATAGAAGATTGTATTATATAACGCTAAATACTTTTCGCATTGGGCGAATTAGTATCAGCACTTACGTATGACCCCCTAGTTTTAACGTTTATGTAATGTGGGTCCAGAGCTTTTACTGGGTGACATAGATATCAGATCGGCAAAGTAACCTTCACATTGATCGTGGTTAAAACAAAAAAGTTTTATACACTCTCCCTATTTGTGTGAACTCCTGAACACCAAAGCTTCCCTGACACGCAGGAAATCATGTAGTTATCTTTTCGTTTTATTATTTTCTGTTCTACTTTTATTATTATCTTGTTTTATTTTGCATTAGTCCCACTAGAATTCCAATATTAATCAATAATGTAATAAGTATTATTCATGTTTGATTTCGTACTTATAGGCATATGTTAAGATCTGTTAATATTGTATACATGCATGTAATTAAGAAATTAAATAAATGGATTGCGTAAATAGCAGGAAAATGATAGGAAGATTTCATGATTTTCAATTCGTACGAAAACAAGAATACGCCCCAATATGTGGGGCAATGAAAAGTTCTTTTATTACTCGTACAGGAGGCTTTCGGGATGCCTCTTATGGGAGCACTCCCTTATTGCTCGTTCGGGAGGAATGTGGGATGATTTTCTATGTGCATTCCCTTATTGTCTTTTTGGGAGGTATAGGGGAGGATTTTATGGGAGTACTCCCGTATTGCTCCCTTAGGAGGTTTGCTTTTTTTTTTATTTTTTTTATTTTTTTTTATTTTTTTGCGATCAAAATTAAAAATGAATGCGAAAAATGGATTCTCTGACCCAAAAAACCCCCGTATACACATTTTCAATAATATTTTTTGTCTTTGAAATGCATCTAAGAGGTCGTTTATTTGGTATTTTTGAAAATATCTACCAAAAAATTTTGGCAGGCTCGAAAATGATTTTAGAGGTAGGGTTCCTTGGGCGAAAATGTTTGTTATGGTCCATAGTACCAGAATCGCAAGGATATGAATCAACTTTTTTAATTGACCCACCCTAGTATACATGTATAAGTATCCGCATATATATTTTTCTCGCCACTTGCTCGTCGCTTCACTGCAGCAAAACCAAGTTGTGGGGAATTTCCCTGTACATAAGTGTTTATGTAATGCAGTGATTCCCAAAGGGGTCCACGGAAGACTCGACGGGGGTCCACGGTGACATGAAAAAAAATTGGGGGTCCACGAAAATTTATCTGGTTTCGATGTAAAGAACCAAAATGGTTGCTTGATAGCCTCTTTATTTAACTTTAATATTTTTGAGTGGTGTATGGATCTTTTGACGCACTGCTGCACTTACCGTCTCTTGTGTTTTCGTACGTGGGGAAGCCTTAAAGGCCACCTGCAGACTAAAAAGAACCGGCTGCTGGTATGACAATGAGTGGGGCGCGGCGAAAATTGCTGGCGGCGGCGATTTAAGCACTTGTGTCTTTTCAATGTTCCCTGAGACTGAATGCTGGTTTGATTCCATCGCTGAGACCGGACTCACACATTGTCAAATCTTCACTGATGGCGCCAAAACTGACTGGGTCAAGATCTGGGGTCTTTTTCGAGGTTAATGGAGATAAGCTTCACTTTTCTGTAGGGGAATATGCTTGGGTCTTCCAGGCTGAGTGGAACATAGGTGGAGGGGAAAGAGTTTACGTGGCTGCAGTGAGAACCAAGCTGCACTTAAGGCATTGAACAGCCCTCTATTTAAGTACTTCCAAACTAGTTCGGCAATGCAAGTCTCGACTAACATATGATGGTGAACATAACGAGGTTGTTTTACTCTGGGTGCCAGGTCACTATGGAGTACCTGGTTATGAGACATCTGATCATTTGGCCAGAGTTGGCTCAAACCAGGCATTCCTCGGTCCGCAATCAGTTTAAGCACTCCCACCTTTGGCAATCGAAGCCACCATCAGAAACTGGGTGAATACTTCGCTCAGAAATGACTGAGAGGCATCGAGGGGATGCAGGAGGGCAAAACTCATGTTGCCTTCAATCTCACAAGGTTCATCTAATTTTGTGCTTTCACTGAGCAGACGACACTTCAGACAACTTTCTGGACTGCTGACTGGTCACTTCACGTGGCACAAACACCTTACTGTACTAGGCGTAAATGACAAGTCCATTTGCCCATCTTGCCTTGAAGAAGATGGTGATGTATTTACGAGCTCTATTTTTTAAAACCTAAAAGTGTGTAATCACATTATTTTTATAAATAGAACACAAGTTTAGTTTTTGAATTCACCCGCGACGCAAATTTTACACATTTAATTTTTTTACGAGGTTTGAGAATATTTAGAAATATATCAGCAGGGGGTCCGCCGAAACCAGTAAATTTTTGAAAGGGGTCTACGAGAAAAAAAAGTTTGGGAACCTCTGATGTAATGTATGTAGTACATATATTCAATGGAGATATTAAATTGTGATGTTAAAAACCCTGACGAATTGCGTACAATTGAAACCATGGGTTTGAAGCTTGCGCAAATTGATGTGTAAATTTCAATTTCATAAATATTAAATATATTTATGTATGAATGTATGAATGTACATATGCATATGTACATATTCATATGTATGTACTAGGAATGTTAATCCCGGGATCCCGGTCTTTTTTAAGTCTCGAAAATCCCGGGACTATTTGCCTAGAATCCCGAGATTTTCGAGATTTCTAATTTACACCGGTGGCAATAATAGAAACGCTTTATGTTGACCAGTTTTGGCTATATTTCGTTTGTTTATTTAATATTTAACATTTTTTTTATAAATGTGTAGCTCAATATACATATAATACCTTACGGCAGGCAATTTTGCACACAAAAAAACAAACAGGTTATTCACCAAACCAAGGGCCAAATATAGTAAAATTGCGTTCTTAATTCTTCTCTCTGACGTCAGGATTTTTAAAAAGAACTTCGAAAGTTGAAAGATATGAGTAATTCAAAAAATGATTTAAAAATTTCACTGCAATATACTTAAGAAATCAGTATGGGTATCAAATGAAAGAGAAGATTCTGTAGAGTTAAAACACATTACATATTTTGGTCCGTAAGGGACGGGTAGGTATTGAAAATACCATTTTAAAATTTTATCCTTGAATATCCTTGAAATTTTTCAGTTCTTATTTTTGAAAAAATTATATGTTAAGGACTAACTTTATTATCTTAAAAAATAAAATAGATTAAAGGGGCATTTTCAATTCCTATTCGCCCTTGTGAACCCAAAAAATTTATTTCATTTGTTTTACATTGCACTGAATTTTTTTAAAAAAATTTTGAAATTAACCATATCTTTGAAATTATAACGAGCCCTAACCGCCAAAATAACGTAAGCGACATTTGATGCAGAAATGCACCTAGATGCTCTAGGAGTATTTCTGCATCTTAAAGAAAATTTTGAAAAAAATGTCGCTTACATTATTTTGGCGGTTAGGGCTCGACAAAGTCTTTTTAAGAAAATCATGACGCCAGAGAAATGCTCATTTATACACATGCAGTTAATTATGTGTAATATGAAGTAGTATTTTACAAAATAATTAAAATTTTGGATAAACAAAAGGAATATAGACAAAGTGGTCGAATTAAGGCGCTTCTTTTATTTCTGCCACTAGAATTATGAACTTCTTTCAACCAGAAAATAAATTTTTTGTACACAATGCATATAAATTTAATTACTGTCCGTCGTTTTGTTACTTTTGAAATTATTTACACTTTAAATAAAAAAGTACGTTCTGAACCCATTTACTTGTTTTTTATTATATTGTAGGAGAGCTTCTCAAACCATATTGATGCAATTTTTTCATGTGAAGTCATTGAAAAATAATAAATATCTAAATCCCGGGACTTATCCCGGGATCCCGGTATTGAACCAACGACAACTCGAAAATCCCGGGATCGCAAAAATCGAAAAAATTGACATCCCTAGTATGTACATATATCACCCCATGATAAAAACATTACAAGGTAAATTCATTCTCTCAATTCGTCGGCCATGATTTTTTTCTGACGTTTGCCAACATTTTAAAATCATATAAAATTGAAAATAAAAAAATTAAATTGTTCACAATTGTTGTTGTTTGAGATTGAAAATGAGAATGTGTGTGTGAGTTTGAGTTTTGATTTTAAAATTATATTGTTGGCAAACGTCAGACTGCCTCTCAATGGTTTTACCTTGTTATGTTTTTATCATGTTTCACCCTGTAAACTTAAGTAATTGTTTCAACTTAAAAAAAAATGGAAAACGTTTTTCTTTCGCCATTGGGTTATGCAGACAACAATAATCTCAAAATCCACGATTGAGAGAAATAGAGATTGCGCCCATCGCGGTACCGCTAATCCGCTCTTTGTGAACTTGACAGAATCAGCTGTGTGCCTGACGTCATCTTGGTGCAATGTTGATTGAATAAAACAAAATAACAATTTAACTGGGAACGGTTAAGTTATTTGTCCAATGAATTCGGGCTATTGTGTCCGAATGGGTGACCCGATCAAAAAAATTTTCCACACACTTGTAGCCAAGGGTGTACACATTATTGTGAAACCTGATTTTGTAATTTGCAGTTACTAACTTATTAATAAATTCGGTGTGAAAAATAAACTTTCTGTGAATTTCGGAGTGAGCTCTACGCAAATATACTGTGGATGGCGTAGCCGTAGTTATATGCACAAGAAATGTTGAATACCTTTGACAATAGAAAGGTGTTCTGCACAAAAATTCTGCTTATCGAGTTTACATTAACGGTGTAAAAATGCAAATTTTAGATCATTTTCAATGGTTCCCCATGCGGAATGCTTCGAGGGATCAGGTGTGACTTTTTACAATGTGTGAACTGTGCTCTTTCTAGTGGGTTAGATATCAAGACCCACGCCCTATCCCCCTCCTCCAACTAACATAAAAACAGTGGCCAAATAACGAAACATTTCCAATTGAACTATTTGTAGGTTAATATTTCTGCGTAGCTTTACGCAATTATTGAAACATTAGAAGGAAAAACGAAGTCTGCAGAGGCAAATTGTAAAAGTGAAAACAAAACGCAAGCGTGCGATATAAGTAAGTTTTTTTATGTACACATCTATGTACATACATACGGTTCATTCCATCTCAAATCTCCCAGGCCGAGGGAAAGTAAATTTAAGTTTGCGATAAAACTCCCAGGGATTGTTTCTTGAACAATCTACGGGGACACGTATTATTTTTTGCTCAGAAATTCGAATTTTTCAAATAATGAATTTTTTGTTTTTTAGTACGAACGCTTTTTTCCCTCTCTTAATAGCAACTTTTGATGAAGTCGCTTATAACTGCCGCAAAAAGCAAGGATTTTAACGTGTTTTTTTTTTTAATTGCAGATATTGATCTACCGAATCGATCTAGTGAGCTAAACATTAGTAGTTGCTTATTAATAATTAATTATTGTTAATAAAAAAAAATAATCAAATAGCTCTTTTTAAAATTGCCCCATTGTTATTCCTCAAACTTTTTTGTCTACTAGGGAATAGTATAAACTATTTTCAGTACAAGTATCAATATGCTAAAATTCGTCGTTTTCGATTATGATTTTTTTGTGAAAATGCTAGCAGATTTTCGTGCCAGTTGAGGGCATAAAAATTGTTGCCCATTATGATATGAATCTTCGGTAGATTGGGAAAATCGCGTGTTATTTCGAACTTCTTCCTAATTGGGCACCAATTGGGCCAAAATTAGGGCCCAATTGGGAAAAACTTTTGGCTCTGATCGGGCAACCTCAAAAAATTTCCAGCAAGGAAACTTTATCATAATGGGCAGCAATTTTTGTGCCCTCAACTGGCACGAAAATCTGCTAGCATCATAAATTTAAGTGCATTTTCAGAAAAAAATCATGACTCGAAAACGACGAACTTTAGCATATTGGTACTCGTACTGAAAATAGTTTATACTATTCCCTAATAGACAAAAAAGTTTGGGGAAAAAAGGTGGCAATTTGAAAATTTTTTTTGTTTAGTAACAATAATTAATTATTAATAAACAATTACTGATGTTTAGTTCACTAGATCGATTCAGTAGATCAATATCTGCAATTTAACAAAAAAAAACACGTTCAAATCCTTGCTTCTTTGCGGCAGTTATAAGCGGTTTCCTCAAAAGTTGCTACTAAGATAGGGAAATAGATAGTTCGTACTAAAAAAAAAAAAATCATTATTCGAAAAATTCGAATTTCGGAGCAAAGAGAAAAAATACGTGTCTCCTAAAATTGTTCAAGGAGCAAGCCTTAAATTTACTTTCTCTCGGCCTGGGGGATTTGAGATGGAATAGGTAGGGTAGGTAGGTTGTCGCGGTCGTCTATAAGACACACTTAGGCTCAGGGCCCATTGTGATGCCGCATGTTGGGTCAGCAACTCCCAATCCCTCCTAAAACCATTTTGAACTTTGAACGAATTTTAGGAGATCCCTGATTTCGACGCATCTAAGGTCCTCCAAGTTGTCGAAGAATTGCCTACCGAGAGTGGAGAGTCTTCGTCTAGATAGAGCAGGGCATTGGCACAACAGGTGCAGAATCGTTTCCTCCTCTTCTTCATCTTGACAACTTCTACAGAAGTCATGTGAGCGTAGGCCAAGTCGATAGGCGTGCTTGCCAATTAGGCAGTGTCCTGTTATGACGGATACTAATAATCTAATATTGGACTTATTTAGACTCAGTAGTAGGCCAGTGCGGTTGGCGCTGAGCACCGGCCATAATTGTTTGGCAGTTTTGCAGGTGATTTCGTCCTGCCACCTTTCGTTCGCTACTTTAGTGAGCCTCTCGGAGATAAGTAGCTGACAAGTTTGCAAGGGTATTCCTATTTCGTCATTTATATCCTCAAACGGAAGTTTCGTGCCAAGTCGCGCCAGTTCGTCGGCCTTACAATTCCCCTCTATGCCGCAGTGTCCCGGAACCCATATTACCTTTGGGCGAAATGACTCAGCCATCTCGTTAAGAGATGCGCGGCATTTCATGGCTACCATGGAGGTTGTCGACTGCTTCGTGAGGGACTTTATTGCCGCCTGGCTGTCAGTGAAGATATAGATATCAACTTGGGGTATCATATCACACTTTACCAGTTTCGTGGCCCTGTCGATTGCCATCAGTTCAGCCTGAAAAACGCTACAGTGGTCCGGGAGACGAAAGCGAAGGGAGATTCCCAGGTGATGGGAATATACACCTCCTCCAACCCTTCCCTCGAGCTTTGAGCCATCTGTGTATACATGGATGGACTCTCCACTACTTACAACGTCATGCTTCCACTCTTCCCTTGAGGGTAGGAGGGTCGCGAACGCTGTAGCGGGTGCAGGTTCCGGAAGTGCATAGTCCACCAATCCGGGTAGCCCCGGAACCTCCGTTAATATTCTACCGTGACCATAACTGGTATTTGACCACTTATTTAGAATGTTCATTCGAATTGCCGCGCCACTTGCGACTTGTTGGGCATGTAGGTCCACCGGAAGAAAATTCAGTAGGGCATACAGTGCCTTGGATGGTGTTGTTCTCATCGCACCAGTTATGAGTGTGGACGCAAGCCTTTGAACCTTGTCCATTTTTTTGAAGTTTACCCCTTTTCCAAGGGTGTTCCACCATACCACTATACCGTGATAGAGAATTGGCCTAACCACCGCCGTGTATAGCCAGTGTATTATTTTAGGTTCCATCCCCCATTTTTTCCCTATTGCTCTGCTGCAGGAATATAGTGCCACTGTTGCTTTGCGCACTCTATCTGCAACGTTGGGCCCCCAGTTTAGTTTCCTATCTACTATGAGACCTAGATATTTGGTCTCTTCCTTTATTCCTTTATTGCGAGGGTGTTGCCCTCTAGAGTTATGTTCCCGAGATCAGGTATCTTGTGCTTCCTGGTGAACAGCACAAGGTCTGTTTTTTCAGGATTCACTCCCAGTCCTCGCCTGTTACACCACAGGGATAGTTTGTTGAGGGATCTTTGGATCAGATCTGTCAATGTTGAGAGATGTTTACCCGAGATAGCTATAACAATATCGTCGGCGTATGCAATTATCTGACCGCCAATGTCTTCAAGTTCCCGAAGAAGGCTGTCTACTGCTATGTTCCACAGGAGCGGTGATATTACTCCCCCCTGGGGTGTACCCCTGACGGGGAACCTTTTTATTACTGATTCACCTAATCCTGCGCTTATTTCTCGGCCGATTAACATTCGTTCAATAATTGAGGTTAGTGAATTGCTTACTCCCAGATTTATCAGAGATGAGATAATCACTGCTGGAGATACATTGTTGAAAGCACCCTCGATGTCCAGGAAGGCCGCGAGGGTGTATTCTTTGTAATAAAGTGATCTTTCAATTGTGTGCACTAAAGAATGGAGTGCTGTTTCGACTGATCTCCCTTTGTTGTAGGCATGCTGGGCTGCCGAAAGTTTGCTGCCCACCTTGTCTCTAATGTGCCCATCTATTAGTCTCTCTAGAGATTTCAACAGGAAAGACGACAGACTAATTGGTCTGAAGTCTTTTGGTCTCGTGTGTGTAGTTTTCCCTGCCTTGGGAATGAAAACTACTCTTACCTCCTCCCATTTGTGGGGTATATAATTCATTCGTAACACTGCTTCAAAGACTGGTACGAGTATGGGTGCAATCATTCCTGCTGTATGCTGTAGGTCAGCGGGAATAATGCCGTCTGGTCCCGGAGATTTAGACGGTTGGAAGCTGCTAATAGCACGCTTTATGTTCTCCTCGGTTATGATATTCGCTGGAATGTCATCATGGTTGCCTATGATTCGGGTATTTGTGACTCTACTGTGGAAGCAACCCGGAAAGTGCGTCTGTACAAGAAGCTCTAGAGTTTCTTCGCTGCTAGTTGTCCAATCACCATCCTCCTTGATGAGATAGCTAATATTGCTGGGACTCATAGATAGTATTTTGCGCAGTCTGCTGGCCTCCGAAGTACTTTCTATCTTCTGACAGAAGTTCCTCCATGAGGAGCGCTTAGCGTCTCTTATTGCATACTTAAATCGGCGTTGCCAGTCTTTAAATTCACTCCAAGAGTTGGATCTCTTAGCTTCATTAAATTTTGATCTGCATTCCCTTCTGAGGGTTGCAATTTCAGTGGACCACCATGGAGGTTTTGGTTTCCTACTTGTTGCCCTGATTGGGCAGGCTAATTTTGCTGCACGATGAAATGCTTTAGTTATATCGTCTACGACGTTATCAAGTTGATTTTCCGAGTTTATTTGATTTGTGAGGTCGGAAATATTATTAGAAAATATTGTTTCAAATTTTTTCCAATTGGTTTTTCTGCGGTTTAAGACCGCTTGTTGTTTTCTTACTGGTACGTATAGGTTATAAACGACGTACATGTGATCTGAAAAGGAGTTGTCTTTTGAGACTCTCCAGTCATTCAAGAGTTCTGCCCCCTGCTCATTGACACATGTAATGTCAAGGACCTCCCTTCTAACAGGCGTCACAAAGGTAGGGGTGTCACCTACGTTGCTAACCTGTAAGTTATTGCACATAATGAATTCGAATATCGACTCACCGCGTTCATTTGTATCTGAGCTGCCCCATATGTGATGATGGGCATTCGCGTCCGCTCCTATGACCATCGGAGTGCCGCGTCTAGAGGCCTCCATTACCGCGCTCCTTAAGGATTGTGGTGGAGGTAGTGTGTCTGCGTCGTGGGCCATATATGTGGAAGCCAGCCAAATAGACCTTCCGCCTGATTCCACTGCTATGATGACGTTGTCCGCATCGCTAAACTGTATCAAGAGAAATGCATTAATACACTTTTTTATCAATATGCACGACCTGGGTTTACCTTTGTCAGTTACATAGAACAGCTTATATCCCTTCATATTCAATCCACAAACCCGATCTTTTATGACCCAAGGCTCCTGGATGAGTGCGAACTCCTCTTCTCTTTCGGCGAGACGGAGGAGAAGTGCGGCTGAGGCCGCCTTGCAGTGGTGGAGATTTATCTTCTAATAACTTCATGCATTTTTCCCATATCCGACATGCGCTGAAAATCGTACTTACCTAAAGGGCTAAATTCCCAAAACCATTGCTACGTGTTCCCATTTAATTAAACTTCCTATATTTATTAATTCTTGCAAAATTGGACCATTTAATTGTGATATTAACACATTTTCCGCATTGTTTACATATTTTCCTATGCGTTTTGGCATTTCTCTCTAGGAATTGCACCAAGATGACGTCACGTAAAAATTACGATCAAAAATCCTCTCTCATGGGTGCAATTTTGTATTCTATCATTCTGTCGTAAAATCCAATTTGTGAGTCCAGATACATATGTACATACTTATGTATGTATATAACTTTGTTAAGTATCAGAACAAATTAATACAAATTTTGTTTTGCTGATTACACTGTGTGACAAAATCAAAGTTGGTGGCTCGGTATTAAGTAAAACCAAATACAAGTGATGGTTTTAGATGTCAATAATACTACGGCAATGGCTTTTTTCCAGTTTAGCTCAAATATGGAAGATATACTTGGTTGAATCCTCGCACACCATTTATTGTTTAATTGGTTTAAGCTCTTGAAAAATATTCCTTGAAAATAGAAATTCGTTTATTATTAGCTTTGCGCTAGATGGCGCAGTAGGCCCATTTTATTGAATTTCATGAGTTTCTTTCAAATAAATACTCAAATTAGAGGTATTTATTAAAAAATTCAGTCGATATGTGATTTCAAACACCACAATTAATATTTTAAGCAGAAGTTAATTTACTTATTGTATTTTGTGTACTTTTTCTTCAAACAATCCTTCTTTTTTGTATTTTATTTTGATTTTCAAAATCATTGTCATGTGAAAAATTTACAAAGTTATTGCTTGGATTTATCAACCATTTTTAATTAAAATACCAAAGAATGTGATAAATTGCTGTTATCGAAAATTCACAAAATGAAGTAATTCCTCAAAATAGTTGTTCCAGCGATTTTCAGTCTAACTGGCTAACCAGAGTGTAGTACCACAGCCACGAGCTATGTATTTCGCTAGCTACATCAGCAATAATGCATCACAACCACAGCCACATATTGTGGGCAGTTTAGAGCATTTAGAATATTTTAACTTCTGACAGCTCTTGCTACATACCACATCCTCGCCATTCTGTTTAGCCAGTAAAACCTTTCGAACTGTCAAATAGCAAAATAACACTCTCAAGTGAGAGTAACACAACCATTATGACGATGCTTTTGATAATCGAAATAAAAAACAAATATGGAAAGTTTGGAACAATAGTATTCAAAGTAATAAAACAAAATACATATAAAAAAATAAATTAATTTCTGCTTAAAATCGTAATTGTGGTGTTTGAAATCACATAGCGACTAAATTTTTTAATAAACACCTCTAATTTGAGTATTTATTTGAAAAAAAAGATGCCTACAGCGCCATCTAGTGCAGAACTAATAAAAAACAAACTTCAAAAATCAATTCTTCGTATCAAAAACCTTTACATGAGTATTTTCTAAGAATACTTTTCAAGAACTTAACCAAATTAAACAAAAATTGTGTGCAAGGATTCAATCAAGGATTAATTCCTTACTTGAGCTAACCTCGAAAAAAGCCATTGCCGTAGTATTATTGACAACTAAAACTATCACTGGCATTTGGTTTTACTCAATACCGATTTGAGCTGTGGCACAGTGTTATCAAAAAAAAGTTATCAATGCAAATTCGTTTCTCTCGAAATCAGGTTATATGGCTGCGTATGTGTGTATGTACATTAGGGTGGTCCAAAAACAGCAAAGTCGGAATTGTAATGCTCTCACCCCGTAGGATTGCTCTATATCGAAAAAAAGTATACCCCTATTTTTTTATTTTGAAATCAAAAAATATTTAGAGGTCGCTCAAAGCGCTCAAAGTTTTCCATTTATTTTTATATGGGAAAAATACAATTTTCCGTAGAAATGGTATAGAATTCTTGAAAATCAATATTTTTCGATCGGAAAACTCCGGTTCTCTTCAGGATACTTTAAATAATCATACCCAATTGTTTATTCAACCATTTTTTAATACTAACGATTTTTATTTGTCGCCCCATAGCATTTTTGGGGGTTTTGTGGGTTTTTGACGGACCGAGTTTGGGAATCTCCTGCAAATAAGCAGAGTTTTTTGGTAGAAAAATATTGATCTTTAACTATTCCATACCATTTCTACGAAAAGTTGTTTTTTCCCCATATAAAATACATGGAAAACTTTGGGCGCTTTGAGCGACCTCTAAATATTTTTTGATTTCAAAAAAAAGAAATAAGGGTATATATTTTTCGGTATAGAACTATCCTAGGGGGTGAGAGCATAAAAATTTCGATTTTACTTTTTCACATGTATTTTTGGACCACCCTAATGTACATACATATTCCGCAAATTTTTGGCTTGTAAGGGCTCTCAAGAAAAACTAAAAATTCATATAAAATTACGCACAATAAATGGAAAAGAAATTTTCTTTTATATTAAAAATATCTTAAATCAGTATGCACCTCTTAAGAAAAAATGCTCGTACATATCGTGGCTATCATATCAAACTATCGAATGTCAAAATCGGCACTTTTCAGGAGAGCAAAGAAACTGTTGTAAAAAATGTTGTTGTCATTAGAAAAAAGTGTGGGATTCGAGACTTTGTTAAGGCCAGAATCAGAGCTGGATAAATTCAATTACATTACATTCCTCAGCAATTGTAATTAGGAATCAATACCTTCAGTCTACAGCAAAGGAATTAATTACTTTCTTAATTCCTTAGAAGTAATTTCAAATTTAATTGTTTTTATTTTGAATTCCATTACAAGGAATTTCATATTGTAATTGGAATAAATTACGTGCTAGTAATGTAATTTTTTTCCAATTCCTTTGAACCGTATTGAAAATGTTTTTTTTTTTCGAATTCCATTCCTCAAAGTAATTCAAAAAATAATCGAAAATTTGTTTAAATAAATTTGTTTACTGTTGAATTGCAATAGCTTTGTTAAATTTCCTGGTTGCTAACTGCCTTGAATAAATTACTTATACCTAAGTAGTATTACTAATTAGATTTTAAGAAGGCTGAATAACTTAAGCCGTAGCTATTCATTTTATAGGGTAACCGTTAAATTTTTCCAGATCATACCGCGAACGCGCTTCGCGGCAGATGAGACCCGTAAATGTCGAAGCAGGCATAACCCGCCCGAATACTTTCATGCTCGCCTTTCGGTCAAGAACAGTTCGGACTGTTGCTGCCTCGGGCACTGCTGTTCTCTTGGACTAATCTCTGCGTATCTATAAAAGTGCACTGACTTAATTGTGTATCACAGCGCACGGTAGTGCGCGCGAGTGACGAAAGCAGCCACATTAGAATGCTGAAATGACTCGCTTATATATACACGAGATTTGGAAGTTTATTTCGGTTTTCAACCGAAACTGTGCATGCATGCATTATTTCGGTTTTTGTTATATGCATTATTTCGGTTTTCAACCGAAACTGTGCATGTATGCATACCTTCGTCTTTCACATATGCATTATTTCGGTTTTCATCCGAAACTGTGCATGTTTGCTTTATTTCGGTTTTAGCCATATGCATTATTTCGGTTTTGAACTGAAATTGTGCATGCATGCATTATTTCGGTTTTTGTTATATGCATTATTTCGGTTTTCTAACGAAAGTGTGCATAGGGTAAGGGTTATAATCCCTAAGCGCGGCCGAAGGCCGCCTACGCAGAAAGAAGTTCTGCGCAAAAGTACTTCCGGCCCCCTTTTCCGGCAACACAGAAATGAGAATTCTACTTAGTAAGGGTTATAATCCCTAAGCGCGGCCGAAGGCCGCCTACTCAGAAAGAAGTTCGTTTTCATGTATGCACTATTTCGGTTTTTGTCATATGCATTACTTCGGTTTTGAGTCGAAACTGTGCATGTATGCATTAATTTGGTTTTTGTCATATGCATTATTTCGGTTTTGAACCGAAACTGTGCATGTAGCATTACTTCGTTTTTCTCATATGCGTTATTTCGGTTTTCAAACGAAAGTGTGCATGTATGCATTATTTCGGGTTTTTCATATGCATTATTTCGGTTTTCAACCGAAACTGTGCATATATGCATTATTTCGGTTTTTTTCATATGCATTATTTCGGTTTTCAAACGAAAGAGTGCATATGCATAATTTCGGTTTTTCTAATATGCATTATTGCGGTTTTCAACCGAAACTGTGCATATATGTATTATATCGGTTTTTTTCATATGCATTATTTCGGTTTTCAACCGAAACTGTGCATATATGCATTATTTCGGTTTTTTTCGTATGCATTATTTCGGTTTTCTTCATATGCATTATTTCGTATGCACAGTTTCCATATGCACAATTTCAGGGTGCCGTTTTTATCCAGACGTCCAATCGACATGCTTGAGATATCGTTGGAAAGATCTTGCAGAGTGTGTCCAGAATTTGTATCCAAGCTTCATAAACGATTAACCGAATTCTTAAAAATTAGGCTAAAGTGTTGCGAAACAAAAAACGTTTTTTGGCTTTTGCCGGTTTAAGAGGGCATGTGGGTACACCCAACATATTTAGTAATATTCTATACCCAATACCTTTCAAACGATACCTTATATATTAAGTTCCGGCTACTAGTTGGAATGATATAGAGGTAAATGTGTTTTGGTTCCTGTCTCCACTACGAGATGCTTTGGTATGTATGTGGCGTCTGTGGAATTAAAGTACAAAAAAGACTAAGAAGGTTTTGTTCCAGGATGTTTTGATTCGTACGCCTTTGTGGGCGTGGCTGCTGCCTGAAATTCGAAAAAAGGCAATTTTTTAAACTACCACTGAGGCCTCACTAGTCAGTCCATGTCATTGATGTGGATATCAGTAGAAGGGTCTTCAAACAGGCTATCTAACGCGATCTTTTGTGTTTATAAAATATAAATATGCCATAACGTTATCGCCTGAAAACTAAAAATCGGACTGCTGAAAATATACATTTCGAGAATTTTCTCAAAAACTTTTCAGTCGGTTTTATTCTAGGTTTCTACAAGTCTAGCCCAAAACCTTAGCTTTCATTTGGTGTATAGCTTAGATCTGGGAAAAATCCTGTTGTGGAGATTTTGCGAATCAAATTGAAAAAATGTCGCTCCAAAAAGGGTCAAATGGTTAAAACTTAAGATACAAAAATAACATACCCAGTTCCCCGAAAAAAAAATTGCCCATTCCCCGATTGCCACTTAAACCGAAATTCCCTGCAAATCGGGGAATTTCCTGCGAGTTCACAAGTTGAAGGATGCAGCTGTGGTAATCACTTCGGTTTAAGTGGCAATCGAAGAATGGGCAATTTTTTTTCGGGGAACTGGGTACATGTCTTAGAAACCACAATTTGTGTGTATTTTAGAGTTTTTTTCAGTCACATGCCGAAATTGTAACATTCTTCCCCATTTTAATTGCAGGTATGTACACAGTATTTAACTATGCTACATGGGTCTATCACCCGCACTTAACCAACCTGTGAAGACGCGTACAATATTACCTACAATTGTACATAAATATGTATGTATGTATGAATGCATTTAGTTCACCCAATGTGCCGCTACTACTTACATACATATGTATAAATTGCCACTGAGCAAAACTACTTGAGAAAAAATCATTAGTTTAAAAGCACGAGTGCAACATCGTACACGTGATAGAAGTAAAAGTTCTTAAAAAAAGCACATATGTGCGCCCCACACCCGGTAGAAAACTTAACATAAATAAACTACGAGACTATCAGACAAATACCGTTGTTTATTGTATCCAAAGTTGGTACCAAGTTGATAAGTTTTTATCACTTCTCATATTTTTTTTTTTATTTTTTCGAATACAAAGGATATGATCATTCTTTTTCGCTTTATTCCGTATTCGAAAAATTATGTGTTTCAATGCACACATCGATTTGAATACATAATATAGATTTAGATAATATTTTTAGCAATTCATTTGAGAAAAATAAAACATTTAGGTTATTATGTTATGAATTTTCGTCGATTTTAAATTTGCTACCCCAAAATAATTGATATCAAATAAAACACCTCTTTGAGGTAAAGTTTTGAGTGACGAAATCTGAACTAGAAACACAAAATTTATGATATTAATTTCGTGACGAAAATTATACGCATTTTTTAACTGCCTCTGAAACGTACGGAAAATCTTTTTTTATTTATTCGGAACGTTGCGAAATTCCGTTTACTGCTAGAAACACAAAATAAAAAACAGAACTTTTGCAACGATTCGTATGAATGAAAAAGATTTTCCGTACGTTTCCAGGGCAGTTAAAAAATGCTTATAATTTTCGTCACGAAATTGATATCATAAATTTTGTGTTTCTAGTTCAGATTTCGTCACTCAAAATTTTACCTCAAAGAGGTGTTTTATTTGATATTATGGTACCCTTAATTCTACCCAATGGCGTGCCTTCTGGAGCCTTTGAAGTACTCTTACTGGTATCCTGCGTTACAAATAAGGATAGAGTCCGCTTGAATTACGAGCCCTATCGGGCTGGAGAACCTACCTCCTAAGAGTTTTATAAACAAATTGCATTGCTATGGCTAAATTTTGATGATAACAAGGTAAGGACGCTAAAATCACACAAAAAACGCAGAGACACGTAAAATTAATTTTGGGCAGAAGGTTAGCCTGCCTGAAACTATACAAAAAAGCAAATGGATGTATAGAATTGACAACAACAACCACGCTGTCGAGTTTAAATAGCGGCAGATCATCTGCACTTGATAGTAGTTGGTTGAATAAGGAAAAATGAATTAGCAACAAGAGTTTACGGGATGTACATAGCTCAGTGGTTAACGCTTCTGACTTTGAACATCGAATTCGCAGGTTCGTTCCCTGCTGAAGTCTAGAAAAAGAAGTCTGATGAGGAGATGTGGTGATCTCCGAAATAGTGCTATAACTTCTACCGCTTAGACTTTGTTGCTTTTTCAATTTTTCCTAATAAACAATCGTGGTACAAAGCTCAATAAAAATATTGAAAATAAAAATTTTGGTTTAACAGCATCGTGGGATAAAAAAAAACGATTTGATCTTTCCATTTCGAAATAGTCTAACGACTGTAAGGATTAAAAAAAACACAGTTTTAAATATCCCAGTGATCTTATAGATGAATACATATTTATCCCCCTTTTAAAGACTCATGTATATATACTTAACTCTAAACACCTCCCATAAATATGTCTGCATACGAAATTTCAAGTTCACGCGCCCTTTTATAAACTCGTTTATATATACCTTACTATAAGCACCCGCCACAGATATATCTGTATACCAAATTTCAAGTTCTGGTCACCTGTGATTCCGAAGTTATATCTGTTTAAATATTTCACGCCCATGGGATGTGCCACGCCTTCTTGTACAAACTCATTTATATATACCCCCCGTTTACAAACTTATTTATATGTACCTTACTATAAGCACCTATCATCCTATTGGATGTGCCACGCCCTTTCATAAACTCGTTTATATATATCTTACTATAAGCACCTACCCTAGATGTGTCTGCATACCAAATTTCAAGTTCCGAAGTTATAGGTGGTAAAATATTCTACGCCTATGGGATGTGCCACGCCCCTTTTTACAAACTCATATATATATAGCCTACTATATGCACCTGCCATAGATAAGTCTGCGTACCAAATTTCAAGTTCATGTGACTTATGGTTCCAAAATTATAGCTGATAAAAATTTCCACGCCTATGGCATGGGCCACGCCCCCTTTTACAAGGCCATTTATATATACCTTACTATATGCAACTACTATGACCTATGTTTCCGAAGTTATAGCTGATAAAAATTTTCACTCCTATGGAATGTGCCTCGCCCCTTTTTACAAACTCATATATTTATAGCCTACTATATGCACCTGCCATAGATAAGTCTGCATACCAAATTTAAATTTCGTGTCACTTACGGTTTTGAGGTTATAGCTGATAAAATTTCCACGAATATGAGATGAGGAACGCCCTCTTTTGCACCTACCTAAGTATATATGTCTGCATACAAAATTTCAATTTCATGTGACTTATGGATTCGAAGCTCGGCCAAACACTAACATATGTGTAAGCGCCAATCTATTATATTATTATTATGGATTTGAAGTTATAGCCGATTAAAATTTCCACGCCTATGGGATGTGCCACTCCCCCTTTTGCACTCATTTATATATACCTTACTATAACCACCTACCATAGATACGTCTGCGTAGCAAATTTCAACTTCATATGACTTATGGTTTTGAAGTTATAGCTGTTAAAACTTCCACGCCTATGGGTGTGCCACGCCCCCTTTTACAAAGCCATTTATATGTACCTTACTATATGCAACTACTATAGATACGTCTGCCGACCAAATTTTAAGTTCATACGACCTCTGTTTCCGAAGTTATAGCTGATAAAAAATTTCACGCCTATGGGAAGTGCCACGCCCCCTTGTCGAAACCCAATTTCTTTCTTCTTATTATAAGCTCAGGTGTGATAGCAATACTCTGCCAAAATTTCATTCGATTCTGTCCATCCGTTTAGGCTGCAAGCTGGCACATATGTACATACATACATACTTCTACAAATATATAGTAGATATCTATCATTCTGACCAGTATATAAGAATTTTAGGAATATCTCGTCCACAATGCCACCTATCGTGTACATTTTTAGTCCCAATATTTCTTTTCAACTGGCTAAATTGTATTCTAAATATGAGCCAGATCGGCAAGAAAATGCAGTTTTTAGGAATATTGCGACCCTAGCGCCACCTAGCGAGTGCATTTTTGGTCAGAATATTTCTTTTCTAGGTGCTGATACATGTTCCAAATATCAACCAAATCGGGCGAGCCGTTTAGTAGTTTAGTGACATTTATTGAACAGAAAACTCTATGAAATTGTGAAATCGTGACGTTTCAGCATTCTTCATTTTTCGGCAGCAACAACAAAAAATTTCTCATTTTTTTAAATCAAAAAACCTTCCACATAGAAGGTCCAAAAATGTACTTTTTACAGAATTGAAATCGGTTCAGCCGTTTGGTCAGGCATCGCCGTCATACGAAAGACATTTCATTTTTATATATATAGATATTACTTATACATAGATATAGATAGAAGATGTCCAATGTCCAATTTCGATTTTAATCTTTGACTACAAAAAAAATTCCACGTTTTATATTCGTGAATGAACTTTCAGTTTTTGAACTACTTTTACAATTCCTATGAGTAATTGAAAAAACTAAAGTACTCTAGCAATTCCAGGTAATAGAATTGGAAAAAAATCAATTACATTCTCAATTCCTTTCAAAGGAATTGGAAAAAAAACTACATTACTAGCACGTAATTTATTCCAATTACAATATGAAATTCCTTGTAATGGAATTAAAAAAAAACCAATTACATTTGAAATTACTTCTATGGAGTTGAACAAGTAATTAATTCCTTTGCTGTGGACTGAAGGAATTGATTCCTAATTACAATTCATTGTAATTTGTAATTGGGAGTAATTTAATTCCTAAAGGAATCATTACGACCCAGCTCTGGCCTGTATCCTCTGCTTCTAAGAAAACTAGAAATTTGACGATTTGCCACCTTACGTATCATTCTAAACGCACGCGCGAGGTATCGTAAATGAAAAAGCATTTTTGCATATTCGATAGTTTGACATGTTTTACTGCGTTTATGCGTAGGCTAATTCACGAATTCATTTCATGAATTTGGGTTAAATTTGGTGGCGTAAACACCATTTCATGAGCTCAATTATACACGAAAGTTAACCATGAATTCGGCATCATTTCATGAAATAGCGAAGTGCAAGTCCGGCAACGCCACGTTTCGCAAACAGCTATTTACTAGGGCTATGATGTTTTTAGATTAAAAAGCATGAGTGGCATAAACAGGATTCACAACACTGGAAAAGTTACGTCGAATTGTTCGAATATAAAATAAATTCGAATAGATAAAAATGAAAATATATTAAAACCGATTTAAATATAATATGGTTCACTTCCTGGTACCAAAAGGATTTTCAAATTAAAAAGGAGGCTAAAAAGCCACAACCGTACTGTTTAGTTTCTCGCTAGTGCGTTGCCACTTTTTCAAAGCTCTTTATTTCAGGAATTCGCGAACTATGCATAAACGGGACCACTTTTGAATGCATGAAATGAAGAAGTCATGAATTCTGTCGCACAAACATAGTAATAGAGACGATATATTTGTTCATTCAAGAAAATTGACAGCAACCGCAAAGTTATTTTCCTAGCATCAGAAACAATGAAAAAAAAAATATTTTAGTCTCTTTAATTGAACGGTACAGATACTATACATATGTATTCCATATAAAAAAATTGGCGGACATAGTTTGTACGGAAAAAATGCGCCACACCATCAACAAAAAAAATTGCCAAAAATCAACGGTAAGCCTTAGCTACTTCATATTTGCACCTTGTTATTCTAAATTTTAATGGCCAACAAAACTGCATACCATTTTTTCTAAAGGTGCTGATTAAAAAGTTTGAAATTTTGGTGAAATTTTGCAGAATTTTCTTAATTTTTGCACAAAGTCTGAAATTTGGATTTATATGGTGTTTGTTTAATCGGCTTTGATTTCATACAAAAATAATATAAATTAAAAAAACTAAAGGAAAATAGCCAAAACTTGTCCAAATGTCGCGTCCCAGTTTTTATTTCGGCCACTGTAAATACCCTTGTTAATGGTATATAATTCAGATGAACGTATGTTTTCGTACATAAGGGTAAGATTGGAAGCAAGAACTTGCTCTGAGCTAAGATTCTTTAGTTTCTGTAATTAAATAGGCATAACTTTTTAACTATTGCAGTGGTGTCTATAATATAGAATTTAGTGAAACATACCAGTAATATATAATAAGAAATTCGAGTTAGTGTTTAGAACTTTATTTATAAGAAACATATTAAATAAAGACACATATAAACTTTACTTTTCACTTTTTTCAGACTTTACTTTTCCCAATAACTTTTGAAATTTTTAATTTGCCACTAATAATTTTATTTCCCTGAAAAAATACATTCATAAAAATTAGAGTATATCCATAGACTTCAAAAGCTGTTTAAATACAAAAGTTGTATGAAAATTGCACATTACACAACTGAAATAAGGCCGTAAACATTTCCTTACACCGTCAATTTCCATATTCTATTTTTACTCTTTCAATTTCGCTGACAAGAGCCGCAAACGACATCAACTAGTAGGCTAACAAACAGAAACGAGATCAAGTACGCAAATACTTACAGTACTACATGTACATGATGTAATAATAGGGAGGTATTATAAAGGAGGTATCGGTTGTGACAGCTTGATTTGATACTGTCTTAGCTCAGTAGAATAAGAAGAAAAACGGGAAGAAATTAATCCCGTTTGGGCGGAAAAAATGTCATATTTTCTTCGAAACAAAATTTGCTTTTTTGTAGTATATTCGTAATGAAATAAAATAAGTTTAAGCGACTTATGCATTTCCCGCATAAACAAAGAACAGCGAACACACACACGCACTTGTATATCGCACTCCCGCCCAAAACCAAGTGCAGCGAATAAACACACGCACTTGTGCTTAAAAATAATTCGTTCGTTCTTCATTGGGTATGCATTTTTTAATGCACTTCTCAATTGCCGCAGAACAAAACCTACTAAAGTAGTTAATTGCTGGCACTCAAAAGCATGCTCGACAATCTTGCTTGATGCATCACAACTCTTCCGGAGTTACTTCACGGGGCTCTGTATGACTTTCAGCATACAGAGGTGGTACAAGAGCTACCATTGGCCACGGCGCCTACCCAATTTTCTAAACATAAATACATAACCGATGCTCAACTTGCTTGACGCATCAACCCACATGCTCAACAATCTTGCTTGATGCATCACAACTCTTCCGGAGTTGCTTCACGGGGCTCTGTATGACTTTCAGCATATAGAGGTGGTACAAGAGCTACCATTGCCCAGCGCCTACCCACTTTTCTAAACTTAAATACATACCCGATGCTCAACTTGCTTGACGCATCAACACACAATGCTCAATAATCTCGCTTGATGCATCACCACTCCTCCGGGGTGGTTTTAAACAGCAAAAGGCAAAGCGCTACAAGCTGTTGGGGCTCTGTATGACTTTCAGCATACAGAGCTGGTACAAGAGCTACCATTGGCCACAGCGCCTACCCAATTTTTGAACTTGAATCAATAACCAGTGCTCAACACTCCCGCTTGACGCACACCCCCAAAAACTCTTACAGAGTTTAAGCGGCAAAGCCACAGCGCTACAAGCCGTATGGACTCTGCATGACTTACAACCATGCAGAGGTGGTTACTGATGGTTATCATTGGCTCCGACGCCTACCCAAAACATTTTTGCTTTAATACATTTTTATGCAAATAAATTCATCCTGGTCCTGCCTTCACACTGAGTTATTCATGGTCCTTCGAGCCGGATACTCGCGGCTTATTTTACATCCACTAGACGACAAGTCGTCTAGGGGGGCCAGGATGTTTAAGCGACTTATGCATTTCCCGCATAAACAAAGAACAGCGAACACACACACGCACTTGTATATTGCACTCCCGCCCAAAACCAAGTGCAGCGAATAAACACCCGCACTTGTGCTTAAAAATAATTCGTTCGTTCTTCATTGGGTATGCATTTTTTAATGCACTTCTCAATTGCCGCAGAACAAAACCTACTAAAGTAGTTAATTGCTGGCACTCCAAAGCATGCTCGACAATCTTGCGTGATGGATCACAACTCTTCCGGAGTTGCTTCACGGGGCTCTGTATGACTTTCAGCATACAGAGGTGGTACAAGAGCTACCATTGGCCACAGCGCCTACCCACTTTTCTAAACTTAAATACATAACCGATGCTCAACTTGCTTGACGCATCAACACTCAATGCTCAACAATCTCGCTTGATGCATCACCACTCCTCCGGGGTGGTTTTAAACAGCAAAAGCCAAAGCGCTACAAGCTGTTGGGGCTCTGTATGACTTTCAGCATACAGAGGTGGTACAAGAGCTACCATTGGCCACAGCGCCTACCCAATTTTTGGACTTGAATCAATAACCAGTGCTCAACACTCCCGCTTGACGCACACCCCCAAAAACTCTTAAAGAGTTTAAGCGGCAAAGCCACAGCGCATCTCGTACAACCATGCAGAGGTGGTAACTGATGGTTATCATTGGCTCCGACGCCAAAACATTTTTGCTTTAATACATTTTTATGCAAATAAATTCATCCTGGTCCTGCCCTCACACTGAGTTATTCATAAGATAATAAAAATAAATAAAAAACATTCAACTATATTATGAGGCAAAGAATTGTTAAAGAAGTAACACTGTTTCACCTAAGACAGTCAATATGGCGGAATTATAGTACGTTCAAATTGCCGCCGTTTAACTAGTTAAATGAGAAACAGCTGTTTGTTAAACCAAAGCGTTCAGACTGTAGCTTTCGAATTTAAATTTGACAACCGCCTGTGCACATAAACGTAAAAAAAAATATTAAAAAAATGGTCGGACGTCGAAAAATAATTATAATTTTCCAAATTCTGGATATTTTGGCGGGTTTTATTAAAATAGTTGATATTTTATATTCGGAAGTGATAAAGAAACGTATGCGAGAGCGAAAACAGTGCCTTCAAGTTATACAAAGTGCCAGACAGCAGCAAATTGTGTTGTTGGCTAGAGGTACAAACAGCAGGATTTGGAAACGTGTAAATGGATATTTAAATTTGTAATTACAAATACATACAAAAAAAGTTTTACAGGAGATAGCCGGGAACTTTTGGGAAATGCCGTACCGCGCCGATGAAAAATTTTGTAAAGAAAATTTCCGCGTTGACAGGAAAAGTTTTGCCATCTTGTGCAGAAAGCTTTGTACTCTGGAGAAATCGGGCTCTAACTGCAGAGAATGTATCCCATTGAAGAAAATAATTGCTATTGCGCTATGCTCTTGGATCATCGTCTGAATACAGATCTCTTGGCAATATTTTTGGCGTTGGAAAATCTACTGTTGGATCAATACTAATAGACTTTTGTCACGAGGTTTTTTGGCAAACAATCACCAGAGTACATGAATGCCTTCCCGTTGACAATAAAAACAATATCGGAGTCAGTGGCCGGGCTTAAAAGGCTGGGATTTCCGCTATGCCTGGGAGCAGTCGGTTTGTATTTTCTATTTATTAACATTCTATCATTTAAAATAACTCATACACTTTAAATCCCTTCCAGATGGCTGTCATATTGAAATTTATCCTCCTGCATCAGACGCTGTGGACTACCATAACTACAATGGCTAGTACTCCACCATTTTACTAGCAAACATTTTAAGTCATAAATTAGTATTTAAGGAGTCCTATTTCGGAGCATTTACGCTTATAATGAGCTCATTTAAAAGTCCGATATGAGGGTGTTTCCCCTCCTCCGAAGGTCGACTTATGTATATGAGCTTAAATTCATACATCAAACGAGCCTTAATATGAGTCACATTGGACCCTTAAGGCCCGTTTACATACAACTTTGGCGTTGCGTTGGCTTTGGTGTCGCTTCGACAGTTGACTATGAATACATGCATTTATATGAAAGTCTCCATATAACCAAAGTTGGGCAACGCCAACGCCAACACAACGCAGAAAGATGGCCAGCTCTCAACTTTTCGCGCGCGTCGTTCGTCAGCTGTTCTAGATAATCAAAATTATGTGATTTAATTTTAATTTTTAATCAAATGCGGGAAAGAAATATAGTTTTTAATGCAATTATTGATGTAAAATTTTGATTTATCTGCCGCTAGTATGTTAATTTAGTGACCAAAGTATTCTCTGCTAAGCGTTCATTGTAGCAAGCACGGGCGTTACTCGCGCTGCTGTCAAAGCGACGCCAGCGCCAACGCAACGCCAAAGTTGTATGAGGACGGGCCTTTATTGGCCTCATATACGGCTCATTTTGGACTCTTTTAAAGCAATTTTTAGCCTCATATATGACTCTTTTCGGCCTCATATATTATGTACTACATTCGGACTCTTATTCTAGGTTGTTCTTTGAGTCTTACTGAACGCACTATATGTATTTGCAAGGCATTCAGCAAAAATGTCTTTTAAATTACATACATACATTAAACTTTATTTTGTACTTCAGTTGACAGCTTACTCTCATAGTGAACAGTCGTGTTATTATTTCTCTCAAATCTTTCTTCTCGGCACAACTAACTGAACGTGTTTCTGTAGTTGCGTGACATTTTGTTATTGTTACTTAGGATCAATTAAAAGGTATTGATACGTAAGTGCTACACCATCATGCCCTCCTCCTCAGGAGGCAACCATTATGCATTACTGGATCCAGATGGATCTGGTTCTGCAACAAAAAAAAAGGAAAAATAACTCAACCAAGTTTAACATCCAAAATAAGGCAGATTTCCCACAAATTGTTTCTTTTGACAAGCTCAGTAAAGCGGGATGCCTGAAATTCATTGTGATTAAAAACAAAAACACCGCCAAGCCCCTGAATACTCTAAACATTTTTCTCGTTTCTAAAGCGCTGGAAAGCATTAGCACCGAGCAACCAAAAAAGATTACATTTACACGTGAAGGTGACCTCTTGATTTTAACACACAACGAAGCTCAAGCAAATAAATTTTTACGCGCGACACAACTCTCCAATATTTGCGAAATAAATTATACTTTGCATCCGACCCTTAACACCATCAAAGGTGTAATATTTGCACCACCACTAAAAAAATTTAGCGAAAAAGAGATACTAGAGGGTTTAAAAGACCAACAGGTAGTTGACTGCAAGAAAATCACCAAATTCGTAGACGGCAAAGTTATAAACTCATCGCTTCATATTATTTCATTTAACCGATTCGAATTACCAAAGGAGCTGAAAGTTGGGTTTTTAAACTTTAAAGTCGAACCGTATTTTCCAACGCCACTTCAATGCAAAAATTGTTTTAGATTAGGACACACGAAGAAATATTGTCGTACAGAAGCAAAATGTGACGTTTGTTCACTCAGCATACACGATCCTACACCATGCGACAAAGTTCAGTGCATAAACTGCAACCAACAACACCGTTCAAGCAACAAAAACTGTCCCACATTCAAAAAACAAACAAGATATTATAAAAATAAAACAACAATTGTTCGTATAGCGAAGCTATTAAAACTTCAAACGAAACTAATAATTCAGCTTAGCCCTCCCCCACTGAAACGCTTGAAGAAGCTATTAAAACAAGACAAAAGAGAATAAACGAAACAACAAGTAACAATAAACTCACTGACTCCAATCAATTAACACCAGTCCCACATAGACCATTTCAAGAAACAACAACAAAAATCCATTCTCAATTTCAAAACGCAGGTACTCAAAATAAACACAACCATGACATAATAAACTCTCTTAATCTCCAATCGCACTCTTTATCAAACACTCTCCCTTCAACCGGAGGCGAAAGCGATATGATCTCACTCCCCTCAAATAGTTTATTCCCCCATCCACACTACTCACTACACACCACCTCTCCGCTAACATTGTCCGACGATGAGATTGAAACGCGCTCTATCTCTTCCAGCAGTATACTAACACGTATATCGCCGTGAAGATAATTTAAGCTCTCAATTATTATGGTCCTAAAAATTCTACAATGGAATTTGAATGGTTACCTGAATAATCTACATGAGCTTAA
>NW_023458710.1:105895-107664 GCF_013731165.1 Rhagoletis pomonella
TAAAGGCTAGATTTCGAAGGATAGGAAAAGGTATCAACAACCATATTAAAAATGTAAACGTCATCGTGAGAGCTTGTTGCGTATTACACAAGTTCTGCAACGAGAACAACGATACCATTTCTAAAAAATGGGTTATAGTGCAAGAAAATGCTGAAACACGCGGAAACTCAATGGTTAGAGTACTAAGAAATGGAGACGCTAGCGCAGCAGACACAATACGAACACGCGGAAACTCAATGGTTGAAGTACTAAGGAATGAAGACACTAACGCAGACACAATTCGAAGGGCTATAGTTATATTTTAAAGTAAGATCAAATTGAACAGGGCGTTTTCGAACAGGCTGCGGAGATATGTAGGTCGATCTATCACTCAGCCATCGATATGTACATAAGTATCTTATATAAATATTTTACATATTGTATTTTCATATACATATCGCACGTGTAAATTTTGTGGAAAACGCAGTCAAAGTTTGATCAATTCATACAGTTGGTACACAAAAAGGCAGATGGAAAGACACATACTTTTGCCATATTTGGGAAATTTGGTTATCTGTTAGGCTGAACATATTTTATTTATGAAGCTTATTAATTGCAAAATGAAAACTCCAGAAACTTAAATTTCGATGTACATCTCCATATTATTAAACGTGCAATATACATAAATATAGTAATGTGAAAACTAACAGGGACACGTCATTTTGACCAGTTTTGGCTATTCATTTATTTGTTTAATGTTTCCAATTTTTTTAAATACAGTTCATTATCAAACAAACACCATATAAGTCCAAATTTCAAACTTTGTATAAAAATTAGAAAAATTCAACAATTCTTTCAAACAAACTTTTGACCGTTTTTAATGAGGCCGTTTTTAATGAAAAACTTATTGTGGAAAAGCAACAATAATGTGAAAAAATGGCAGAAGTGATAGCTATTTCGGAAATCACCACATTTCCTCATCAGACTTCTTTCAGTAGGCTTCGAACCGACGATCCCACTCACTCAGCCAGTTGCCTATGCACTGTGCTAAGTACGCCTTGTAAATTATCGTTTGCTTTTTTCCACTATTTTCATTTTTGTTATGCCAACACAATCAAGCGCAGCTATTCCGCTGCAATTCACTTGATCATGTGGTTGTTGGTTTTGTTGGTTTTTGCTAATAATTATATTTTTAGAATGTTTAACTTTTAGGTGTGCTCGTCCTTAAGTTATTTGTTTTTGTTATTTTATGGTGTTATAACAATTATATTCAACAATTTTTAATAAGCCTGAGGCCGTTTTTAATGAAAATTTTATTGTGGAAAAGCAACAATAATGTGAAAAAATAATGTACAAGGCGAGCTTAGCACAGTGCATAGGCAACTGGCTGAGTCAGTGGGATCGTCGTATACAGACGGTAATAATGCATTTAAGGGTAAATTTTTTCAATCATTTTATTAAGCAAAAGTTCAATTTAAATGTAACGAAAATAGCGGTTTTCAACGAGTATTTTTTTGTTAATTTTTGTGAATGTTAAGGAATTAGTTGTATCCCCGGGAGAGATCGCGTTATTATTCTTTGTTCAATTGAAAGCGTAGAAATCTGCCTAATATAGTGTGAAAAGACTGCCCGTAAAAAATGGCAGATAAGTGTTATTTCTTAACTTAGAAAATGTATTAAGGAAAAATCTAAAAACGCAACTAGTGTATATTTTTTTACATTCTTTATCGAAAAAAAGAAGACACCTATTTTTTTATTTCGTCATGATATTCGAAAATCACGAAAAAAAA
>NW_023458710.1:107764-114283 GCF_013731165.1 Rhagoletis pomonella
CTCAATTGTTTGCAGTTAATAAACTATTTGTCGGAGAAAATCAGTTAAGGTATCAAAATGTGCGTAATTACCTCGGCTTTCTATGAGTGTGTGATTAAAATAAAAAAGTTGCATTAAAAAATCGCATTTTTTTTTAAATTTTTTTTTATCAACTTCATGTTTGATTTTTATTTATGTATATAAAAAAGTTTATACTAAAGTTTATGTACCCAGATATGAAAAAACTCGTAACTTCTACAGTTTTGGTGTTTCCATTCACAAATTTTTACAGCTTACTCCATAAAGTTTGATAACTATTCAGGTTGAAAAATAATAAAAATCAAACAATATAAAGTTAATAAAAAATAAAAAATTCGATTTTTTAATGCAATTTTTTTTTTAATCTTTCTCACATGGAAAGATGAGGTAATTACGCACATTTTGATACCTTAACTGATTTTCTCCGACACATGGTTTATTAACTACAAATAATTAAAAAAAACATACTTCTCCCTGAGTACAAAATTTCGAGAATTTTTTCGAGATTTTCGAATATCATGACGAAATAAAAAAATAGGTGTCTTCTTTTTTCGATAAAGAATGTAAAAAAATATATTTCACACCAAAAAAAATATTGAGGGATAAATATTGTATGGAATGACCCATATATCTTATACATATGTTTTTTCATTCATTATGTTTTGTATTTAGTTAACCTTTCATGTTTCTTTTATATAAGTATGCATATACATATGGTCATATACTATTACAACATATTTATATACAGTATCAGTCTAATCTTTCGCACCTCATTTCAAAGTGATATTGTTTATCACTTATGTTTATTTACTTATTTTTTTAAATTTATAATTAAAGACAGCAAAACAAAACAAAGCAAATTCCATATAAACAAATTATCATCCAATTTCAAGTTTTTTTTTTTTGTGAGTATACAATTTTAGTGCAATTGTGCAATGGGATGCTGTTAATATGACTGACACCGTACGTATAAAGCTGTCATACATTTTTAGAGCTTATATTTGCATTCTAAAGTAAGGTTTTACATTCTATCTAAAAAGTTATATAAAGCAGTTCTTAAGTCTTTACATTCCTTCTCTAACGCGATCAGTTCTTGGTCTGCGTTTAACATTTTGTCCTGCTGTTCTTTTATATCCACTTCTAATTTTTCATCTTTAAAACTTTATATTGAAAATAGTTTTTTCTTACTTACAGAGCTGGTCGATCTTTCGATGTACGGCGAAGGTGAAGGTGCACTCATAACAATTCCAATGCATTCGGAGAATGCAATGGCTGAAGGGGGTTTTGGCGCGCGATGTGCTTGATCATAAAACTCCCAGTCTGACCGCCCTCCTCCGGATGGTCCAATTTTACCTCTTTCTTTTCTGAAATATAGTATCATAAAATAAGTATGCAATCTTAAAAGGTCCTTGATTTTCATGTAATACTTGTATTTTGTTGTAAGATTGTGCATTTTATTTTTGAGCTCCACCGGAGTAACATCACAACCGTAATTCCTCAATTCATTGGCTATTTTTTGGAATACATGGCCGTTGGGTTTTTGGACATGGAGGTCGGATATATAATCGCCCCACACCTGAATTATTGTCGCTTCATACGGAACAAGCCACTTAAACTTCCTTTTTTTTTGTGCTCATTCTCCATTTTTAGAATCTGCCGTAGTTTTTAACAATTTTCTTCCTTTCTAATTTTACACAATAGGCGTCTTTTCTTGAATTTTTATGTATACCTATGTTTACATTTTTTGAGAGTTAACTGGCATATGCCAATTTTAGATCACTTCGTATAAAAAATTGGCAGTGTTCACTTAGAACTCAAAGAAATCTTGCTAATGCAACACCGTGCCAAACTGGTTTTCAAACGCGTTAAATGGTTTAACTTGTTAAATTTCCAACAACAATTGTATGTCATTTAACTCGTTTACGAACAGCTTTTGGTTCATTTAACTAGTTTAAGCCCATTTAATAAGTTCAACGCTTCGATTTGAACGTAGTCTTAGAGCGAGAAGCTGCCAGCCGCCAACACCTTGTATTATTCCATCATGCTACATGTATACAGAGTGTTGTCACTTCAAAAACCAAATTAGTGGTATATTATCAATAAAAACAGTGATAGATCTCTGGAAGAGTGTGGTAGAATATTTGTAGTAGCGGTAAAGATTTGCCAAAAAAAGATATATCAAACTATGAAGTAGTATGAGTGTTGGCACTAATCGATTGATTTTTTAATCAATTTTTTAATTCAATTAAATTCAATCCGATTACACTTAATTATGATTAATTTTAATCTGATTAAACAGTTAATCGTAACCGCGATTAAAAAAATTAATGTTTAATCATTAACCCTTAAATTGATTAAGTAGGTTTGGTGCCTAATTAATTTATGCTGGAATTTTACTGTGCACACAAGGCCACCTAATCGAGTAAGTCAAAGGCGGTTTTCCTCATAAATCTAAGCAATTTGGTGCGCACTTTCATTAAGATCTATTTTAACAGACGTTAAGCAAACTAGGTTTTAGTATCCCTCTGCACATGTGCGATAGGTTATAAAAATTCCCATTTTATGTATTACTAATAATAATAGCTATTATTTTATTTATATATTATGCATTTTTTATAAGCGTTAAATACAAAAAAATAACTATAACCCGTGTTTGGTTTCAAATTTGGACAAACTAGGCCATTTAGTCAGATTTTTTTAAAATTGGATTAACGATTAAAAAATTTAATCATTAGTCATACAGATGATTATGATTAATTAATTTTAATCTTAAGTCGCGAATAAAATTTTAATCGTTAATCAGATTAACATTTTGGCAACACTGAGTAGTATTCAAATTTAGATAAACTGCATTCTTAGTTTTATTCTATAGCGCCATTTTTTCGAGATATTTGCCTATTAAGGTTCACATTTTTATTGCCTAAGTGGGTACATATTTACATATATCTTTGTCATAAAAAAGATCTTATTTCTAATTTTCACAATAAGTTCTTAAGTGTTGTTGCCTGTGGAAATGCTGTTGGTACTGTTGGTATTCTCAGGCGATGTCGAATCTCTAAAGCTGAGATCACACGATTTGTACATTTGGCTAAAAATTTGTCAAATTCATAGACAAATCATGTGAACGCTAAACTACATTTGTCATTTATCAGAGAAGCCAAATATTTGCCTTCTTGTGGCAAATTAAAAACAACCCTGGCGGCCAAATCGTGTGAACGCAATGCTGCTACATAAGCCAAATAAAAATTACGCAAATGACCAAATATGTGATTTGCCACTTGATGACAAATGCCAGTGACAAATATACAAATATTGTTGAGCGGTATTGCCATTTCGTGCTTGTGAACCTTTGTATTTTTTTTGGTAAAATTTTAATATTTAATAAAATATACGTATCCGAAAACTACGGAAAAATATTACGTTATTTGAAAACAATAATTTTAAAATATTTGCTCAAACTGAACCTTTGAAAACATGTACATATACGTATTCGACAGTAACTGAGTGTGCAGAGAAGCGTGCGACTATTTGTAAGCTTTCATGAGGTCCCAGGTTCTTATGCCGACAGGAGAACATATTAAAAAGTATTTATAAAAGTATAATTAATTTCTGAGTATAATTAAGTGAAGTTCAGAATGAAAAATTTCAGAAAACCAACCGGAAAAGTATTCGTTTCACAACCCTTCGTGGCACTTTACTATTCACCTTTCTTTCAGTTTTCGGATCTCTTTCGGAAGTTTTTGCAGGCTATACACATATACATACATGCATATCGTCGTAAAAAGTACAAAACCGCGTATCGTCATTCTGCAAAATCGTGTAACTGACATTTGCTGCCAAGAATTGGATTTGCTTACAGAAGCTGTTGGCTCAATCCTTATCCATTCGTCCTGAAATATACTATCCAGAAATGCGACTGCTTTATAAAAAGAGAACCATTTTGAAATATGAGTGTATTTACTATCTAGATAATAATTTATGCAACCTCACATAGGCGGCTTTGCATTTTGTTGATACGCGATATTGTACTTTAAACAACGATATACAGATTATTAAAGACGATCTAAATTACACTGTGTGACAAAAAAAAAGTATATAGTTTTTTCGAGGTTCACACTTGTTATAGGTCTATTCAAGCAGTAAAATCTGCATACTCAGAATTTTAAATACACTCTCAAAATCTGGGCTTAAGTTCGAAACCCGCGTTTTTCAAAGGGTGACGCACAGGTATACTTGCTCGTAACTTCATTTCTGTTTACCCGGTGAAAAATACGTATATATGTATGTGATTCAAGATAAGACATTTCGGTGCTTACAGCAATGTTTAAATTGATAATTTATCTTAAGAAATGGCAAAGGGATCGGACTTAAAAAAAACTTTGTATGGTAGAATCCTGAAAAAAATGTTTTAAATTTCAAAAAAATGTGGTAGATCTCAGGTTTTGGATCAAACTTTGTACAAAAATTGCAAACATTTTAATTAAAATCTAAAACAAAATTAATTTTATTATAATAAAGTGCAAGATTGAAGTTGATAAAAATTGCGTTGAGTTTTGGCAATTTTTTTCCTTGACAGTTTCGAACATATTTTGAAAGATTTCTGCAACCTTGCGGAGTGCTGCCAGCTTTTATTTTTATCACGTCGCGATGTAGCGAACAAATGTGGCTCGTTCCAGAAATGCTATTTGGGATTTGCCGATTTCGACAATTCTCAAGTAAAAGTAAACAACGCTTTAGAAATTTGTGATGCACTGAAATTTGCTAATCCTTCCACAAAAATACCCGTTTTTTATCATTTTCGCTATTAATTCTTTTTATAAATCATATATTTTGCAATTTAACACAATAAAACCACGTTTGATGTCGAAAAATTGAATATTGACAAAAATTTACTATTTTACAGTTTATTTTATCCTCCCATTCTCCCTGTTGTTAGTGTTTAGTGTTGGACAATTTTTGTTCTTAAAATTAAGAAAATTATGTTGAGCAAAACTAAAACTACTCAAAAACGCGAATATGAGGTGGATTTCAGACCTGGTGCGGTAGATGTGCTCAAAAATGTGGCAGATCTACAACTATGTGGTAGAAGTCCGATCACTGAAAGGAATCTTACAGAGTATATGCAAAATTTTAATTTTTAACATTTTTATACCCGAGCGCACTTGTGCACAAGGGTATATTAATTTTGTTCACATAACGGTTGTTTGTAACAGCCAAAACTAATGGAGATAGATATAGACAAATGTATACATAAATGATCAGAATGAAAAGAGAAATCAATTAAGCCATGTCTGTCTGTCCGTCCGTCTGTCCGTCCGTCCGTGTACACGATAACTCGAGCAAAAATTTAGGTATCTCAACGAAATTTGGTATGTAGGTTCCCGTTAATCCAAGGTAGGTTGGTATTGGGCTGTAACCACGCCCACATCCCATATAACGGTAATTTTCGGAAATACGAAAACTGCTATATTTTAGTAACTACTGAAGATTATTCACTCAAAATTGATATTTACATCAATATTTAGACGAAAAATAAGAATAATATAAATTTTTGGAAAATGGGCATAGCCACGCCCACTTATGGTTACATGTGTATATCTTGGTAACCGCTGCACCAATTTCTTCCAAACTTGGCACAGTTGTTCGCCTTGGTACAGCATACTAAATGGCCGAACATTTAAAAAATCGGACAATAACCACGCCCATATCCATATAACGGTAATTTAGAGATATACAAAATCTTCAATAAATCAGTAAATATTAAAGCTAATTTATTCAAAATTGATGCTTGCAACAATTCTTTACCAAGAAATACGTTATGGTAAAATTTTGGGAAATGGGCGTGTCACCGCCCGCTTATGATCACATATATGTATATCGGTAACCGTTCTACCAATTTGTACCAAACTCGGTACTTTTATTGTGCTTGGCACATAAAAGCAAAACGTTGAAAATTATTGAAATCAGACTAAAATTACGGACGCTTTTCATATAACGGTAAATTTCAGAAATGCTTGAAACTGCAATATTTCGAAATTTAAGGACGCTAATTTACTCAAAATTGATACACCATGGCTTACAATCTAGCGGTAGCTTTCGGAAAGGTGAAAAATCATATATTTAATACTTGCACCGGGTATTTAAGGTTCGGCTCCACCCGAACTTAGACTTTCTTATTTGTTTCATTTTAAATTACGACGTGTCCGACTATTTTGTTTACTAGTATTCATACCAAGGGTGCCAATTCTCAAGACAAATTAACCATTTATAAATGGTTGTAAACAACGAAATGTTTTCTCTTAAATGGCATATGTAAGTATTTTTCATCGGGCAAACAGAAATAAAGTTACGTGCAAGTATTATCTTCAACCAATGATACAAACATAGCAAGGTAGAACCGTTCTCTCAATTTGTCGGCCATGATTTTTTTTTAAGTTTTCCAGCATTTTAAAATTATATAAAATTGAAAATAAAAAATTGAAATTGTTCGAAATTGTTGTT
>NW_023458710.1:114383-121644 GCF_013731165.1 Rhagoletis pomonella
CCTCAATTTGTTTCTTGGATATTTGCCATTATATCAAATACCTTTTAAAAGAACTTTGGCAAGCCTAACCGGAAGTTTTTTTTTTATCTTACTAATGTACATATATATATATATCGTTACCTAAAGGTGAAAAGTTGCTAAGTAAGTCCATGCAATGCTAAGTCCATTTTTTGAAATTGCTCAGGAGAGACAAAAAGTCGATGTAGTATCGCATAATCTGTCATTCAGCATCAAAAGCTAAATTTTGTAAAAAAGTGGACTTGGAACCTTTTCACGTTTAGGTAGCGGTATGTACTTCATTCAATATATGTATGCAAATGAGGCGGCCGCTGTGGTGTAGTGGTAAGCAGTGCGCGCTTCCACTCCGCAACGCCTGGGTTCAAACCCTGGTCAAAGCAACATCGCAAAAAATATAGAAAAAAGGTTTTTTCTTAACAGCGGTCGTCCCTCGGCAGGCAATGGCAAACCTCCGAGTGTATTTTTGCCATGAAAAACAGTTTCTCATATAAATACAATCGCCGTTCGGAGTCGGCGTAAAACTGTAGGTCCCTCCGCTCTGTGTGACAACATCAAGGCAAACGCCACAAATCGCTTTCGCCTCCGGTTGAAGGGAGAGTTTTTGATAAAGAGTGCGCTTGGAGATTAAGAGAGTTTATTATGTCATGGTTGTGTTTATTTTGAGTACCTGCGTTTAGAAATTGAGAATGGATTTTTGATGTTGTTTCTTGAAATGGTCTATGTGGGACTGGTGTTAATTGACTGGAGTCAGTGATTTTATTGTTACTTGTTGTTTCGTTTATTCTCTTTTGTCTTATTTTAATAGGTTCTTCAAGCGTTTCAGTGGGGGAGGGGTAGGCTGAAATATTAGTTTCGTTTGCAGTTTTAATAGCTTCGCTATACGAACAACTGTTGGTGGTTTTTATTTTTATAATATCTTGTTTTTTTTTTTGAATGTGGGACAGTTTTTGTTGCTTGAACGGTGTTGTTGGTTGCAGTTGATGCACTGAACTTTGTCGCATGGTGTAGGATCGTGTATGCTGAGTGAACAAACGTCACATTTTGCTTCTGTACGGCAATATTTCTTTGTGTGTCCTAATCTAAACCAATTTTTGCATTGAAGTTGCGCTGGAAAATAAGTTTCGACTTTAAAGTTTAAAAAACCCAACTTTCAGCTAAATGAAATAATATGAAGAAGGTTAATTGAAATAATATGAAGTGATGAGTTTATAACTTTGCCGTCTACGAATTTGGTGATTTTCTTGCAGTCAACTACCTGTTGGTCTTTTAAACCCTCTAGTATCTCTTTTTCGCTTAATTCTTTTAGTGGTGGTGCAAATATTACACCTTTGATGGTGTTAAGAGTCGGATGCAAAGTAGAACTAATTTCGCAAATATTGGAGAGTTGTGTCGCGCGTAAAAATGTATTTGCTTGAGCTTCGTTGTATGTCAAATTCAAGAGGTCGCCTTCAAGAGTAAATGTAATCTTTTTTGGTTGCTCGGTGCTAATGCTATCCAGCTCTTTAGAAACGAGAAAAATGTTTAGAATATTCAGGGGCTTGGCGGTGTTTTTGTTTTTAATCACAATGAATTTCGGGCATCCCGCTTTAGTGAGCTTGTCAAAAGAAACAATTTGTGGGGAATCTGCCTTATCCCTTAAATGCGTATTGTATCTTTAAAGATACAACCAATTATTTTGTTATCGTAGTGCTATAAGGGAAGAAAATCATTTCATTTTAATGAAAAACTACTTATAATATTAGATTTTTTAATTTGAGCTGATTTTTTAATTTAAAATATTTTAGTATTAAACAAAATCAGATGTCTAAATCAAAAAAGACGAAATTCAAAGTTTTTAAGCAACGCACATATTCATGTAACGCTCCGCCGCTATATGCTAACATCTCGGATTTCAAAAAAAATATCACGGGTCCGGAAAATTTGTATTTTAACGTTATTTAATAATTTCATTCCTAACCGCACTCATAATTACGCGCACGAGTATAATTTGCGGTTGTATCTTTAAAGACACACTGCGCACTCTTCCCTTAACCGTATGCCTTTGGAGGCGTTGAGTTTGAATTTCAATTTGCTTGCTTTCTGCAAAACGACTATGTAAATTACACTATGTAACAAAGTTTTTGTCCCTGGATTGTAATTGTTATTTCCTAGTCAGTTAGGTCCCAAAAGTATAGAAAACAGCTATTGTCGCAAGATAACTTTGCTTTTGTGACCAGCCGGTATCTTCGTTGGACCACAAATAAAGAAAATCTTCGAGTCTGAGGAATTCCCCAAGAAGCTCACTCGTGTTGAGAAAGCTGCTTGGATGAGTTTTATGTCAGTGGTACAGGGATTCCTAGGCAATCACAAAGCCGCAAACTACGTGGAGCTGGTCGAAAGTCTGGTGGAGAACTACGGCAAAATGGGCTGCAGGATGTCTCTCAAACTCCATATTCTGGATGCACATCTTGACAAATTCAAGGAGAACATGGGAGCATATTCAGAGGAGCAAGGCGAGCGCTTCCATCAGGATATAATGGAATTTGAGCGGCGATACCAAGGACAATACAATGAGAACATGATGGGAGATTACATTTGGGGATTGATTAGAGAAAGTGACTCGCAGTTTAAACGCAAATGTCGAAAAACCACCCGCTTCTGATTTACTTTTATGTTTTTGGTTTTCTGAAGTTTTAATAAAATTTAGTTTTGATTTATATGTGCTGTTCTGTATGATTTTCTCTGTAGTGAAAGACTCAAACACGTTTTTCTCATAATTTTAGCATATTTTAATGGATCACATTGTCCTGGTCACAAAAGCAAAGTTTCCGAGGAATATTAGGTGGTTTCCATACTTTTAAGGCATAACAGACTAGGAAATAACAATTACATCCCAAGGACTGAGAAATTTTTTTTTTTTGTTACTTAGTGTTATCATTCACTCCGAGGCCGTTGAACAAAGAAGTTCTCCTTTTCTCTTTTTTTAATTAAATTTAGTTAAATTAAATTAAAATAAATAAAATTTTTGTTTGAAAAATTATATTTTTATTGATTATGGACGAATTTATTCGTGTGGGTGGGGTCAAAATGACTAACGATGAAGTATGCGAATTGCTTTCCAGTAGCATGGACTTTCCATATGACAGTGTTGACGAAGAGGAGGAGGATGTTTCGGAAAGTTGTTCCACTCAAGTAGGGAATGGTAATAAAAATATTCTTAATGAAAAAAATGAAGTTGAAGTGCAGATGGTTCTTGAAGATGCTGAGAAAGAAATAGACGTTGACCTGGAAGCTTCAAATCACGATTCATTTATTAGAATGATAACGGAAGATAATAATGAAATCAATTTGAACGAAGTAAATGATAGCGATGACCAGGTTTGGGAATTATTCCCTTCACAGTTTAAAAACGTTTCTGTAAATCCAAAATCATCTGAATTCGAAAGGGTTTTGTGGAAAAAAGGAAATTTACAGTTTAATGAGCAGCAGGTTAAATTTAGAGGCGACAGCAGCCTTCCTGATGAGGTAACAGCTTTGGATACACCATATAAAGTATGGTGTTATTTATTTCCACAATCTTTAGAGGAACACATTGTTCAAGAAACGCTAAAATATGCTGGGCTGGATGAAAGCTTCCCTTTTGATGTATTTGACTTACGAAAATTCATTGGCATTCTTTTTTACATGTCATATTACCATCTTCCGAATTCTCGAGATTATTGGTCCAGCAACGACGACAGGTCTGCTTCTGTCATTAAAAGGCAGATGCCAATGAAAAGGTTTGAGAAAATACGAGAAGTACTTCATTTCAATGATAAAAGTAAGCAGCCTGCACGTAACGATCCGCTTCATGATAGGCTATATCTCATTCGACCCGTAATTGATACACTTATCAAAACTTTCGGAAGTATACCCACAGAACAGCGATTGTGCGTAGATGAACAAATGTGTTCTACTAAAATTGGTAGCTTTATGAAACAATATTTGCCTAACAAACCCAAAAAATGGGGATTTAAATTTTTTGTTTTATGCGATACTACTGGTTATGCGTACAAGTATGATTTATATACCGGATTATCAGAAAAGCCTCTCGAAGGAGAACCAGATTTACAACCTTCTGCAAACATAGTCGTTGGATTAATGCGCGAAGTGCCGCGTTTTCAAAATCACATTGTTTATTTTGATAATTACTATACCACTCTTCCGCTCCTAGTATATTTGAGAACACAGGGTATCCTTTCCGTTGGAACTATTCGGCGCAACCGAATTAAAAACTGTAAGCTTCCTGAGGAGAAAATTATGCTAAAGTTTGAGCGAAGCACCAGTAAGGAATTTGTTTCCAATATATGTGGCATCGATGTAACGTCCATATCGTGGAAAGATAACCGTGTTGTAAATATGGTTTCTACATACATTGGAAGGAAGCCTCTGATTAATTCATTCCGAAGCACACTAGATCCTTGCACTGTCAAAAGATATGACAAAAAGGAAAAAGCTACTAAAACTATTCCATGCCCGCAAATTGTTAAGGACTATAATCAACACATGGGTGGAGTAGATCTCATGGACAGTTTTATGAGTCGTCACAAAATTACTTTAAAAAGTCGAAAGTGGACAAATCGAGTTTTTTATCATCTTTTGGATATGACTTGCATTAACGCATGGTTGTTATATAAAAGAATAAATAGAGACCGCCCTGATGCGAAGCATTTAAGACTTATTGATTTTAAGCTGGAAGTTGCTGATTCATTGTTTTTATACAAAACCAAGAAAGGATCAATGCGTGGGCGACCTAGTTTGGAATCGCTTATTAAGGAGAAACGATTCAAGCCCAATTCCCATATAGCACCTCCCAAGGATATCAGATTAGACAAAACCGATCACTGGACAACGGTGGACACAAAAGGACGATACAAGATGCCAAATTGTGCAGGACAGACAAGAATGTATTGCAGTAAGTGTAAAATTAATTTATGTTTAACAGCTGATAAAAATTGTTTTTATAAGTACCATAATTCTGAATAATTCTATGTACTTTCACTTTATATATTACTTATTGATGAAAATGAATTCGAAATATTATTAGTTTCTTAAACATATGTATAGGTTTATTTAAATATGAATTATTTGTTGGTGTACTGATGTATCCATGCCAGTTTTTCAAATAAAAGCTACTTTCTTTTCACAATTAAAGTAGTTTTGTTTCGATTTACCTATGAAAAGCAAGAGACAGGTGAGTGCGCACTGTATCTTTAAAGCTACAACCACTTTTCCTTGAGTTACATCGAAAACAAAATAAGTATTTTGAAAAAAAATAAACGCAGTTATATTTTTAATGTCGTTTTACACGTCATGTATTTTTTTCAACACAATCGAAGACCTTGCGCATTTAAGGGTTATTTTGGATGTTCCATCTGGATCCAGTAATGCATAATAGTTGCCTCCTGAGGAGGAGGGCATAATGGTGTAGCACTTACGTATCAATACCTTATAATTGATCCTAACAGGCCTATTCTGCGTTGGTAACAAAAATTTTGTTACCGGTTAGTAAAGTTACTGTCAATTTTTAAACCCTTTTCGTATTCTCCACACTCTTGTAACCAGTAAATTTTGTTACCATCTCATGAGCAGGTAACAAAATATTGCCCCGTGAAATATGCAACACCAGAATTTCAACAAAACTCCATAGCTGAATTGCTGAATAAATTAAAACGTCACCAAGGTAAATAGAATTGCGGTTGCAAGAAGTGGTGACAATTGTTGGTAACAAAATGAGCTTGTTACAAAATGTTCGGTTACAAGCAGAATAGGCCTGTTAGTAACAATAACAAAATGTCACGCAACTACAGAAACACGTTCAGCTAGTTGTGCCGAGAAGAAAGATTTGAGAGAAATATTAACACGACTGTTCACTATGAGAGTAAGCTGTCAACTCCGTAAAACTGTAGGTCCCTCCGCTTTGTGTGACAACATCAGGGCGCACGCCACAAGTCGGAGGAGAAGCTCGGCCAAACACTAACATATGTGTAAGCGCCAATCTATTATTATTATTATTATATGTAGATATATATATTTATAACACAAATAGAACCATATTTGTCTCAGAAAATATACATCGAAATAAACCATGTAAGATTTATATGCATATGGGTATTGGGACAGAGGCAAAAGCAACATTTTTTGGTTTGCGGATCTTCCACTGTATCACTCTTGCACGAACGTAGCAATGTTTTGCTCAATATGAAACAAAAAACAGGGACGAAAAGGAATAAATGGAACATAGCAATGCTCAAATCAAAATAAAGCCTACTGCGCTGCAGCGATGTTGTTGTTGATAGTGTGTAGGAATGTATCAGGGTTGCCGTTTTGGGCTTTTCCTACCAAAATTGGTAGGTTTTTTCTCGTTGGTAGGATGGTAGGACGCTTAAGATTTTGGCAGGTTTCTTTACTCATAAAGCAGAAAACATCTCCGGCTTGGTGTAACGTGTCACTTTGTCAGCACTGTGAGTAGGCTTGCCAAATTTTGACAATATCCGTTTGACCTCAATTTGTTTCTTGGATATTTGCCATTATATCAAATACCTTTTAAAAGAACTTTGGCAAGCCTAACCGGAAGTTTTTTTTTTATCTTACTAATGTACATATATATATATATCGTTACCTAAAGGTGAAAAGTTGCTAAGTAAGTCCATGCAATGCTAAGTCCATTTTTTGAAATTGCTCAGGAGAGACAAAAAGTCGATGTAGTATCGCATAATCTGTCATTCAGCATCAAAAGCTAAATTTTGTAAAAAAGTGGACTTGGAACCTTTTCACGTTTAGGTAGCGGTATGTACTTCATTCAATATATGTATGCAAATGAGGCGGCCGCTGTGGTGTAGTGGTAAGCAGTGCGCGCTTCCACTCCGCAACGCCTGGGTTCAAACCCTGGTCAAAGCAACATCGCAAAAAATATAGAAAAAAGGTTTTTTCTTAACAGCGGTCGTCCCTCGGCAGGCAATGGCAAACCTCCGAGTGTATTTTTGCCATGAAAAACAGTTTCTCATATAAATACAATCGCCGTTCGGAGTCGGCGTAAAACTGTAGGTCCCTCCGCTCTGTGTGACAACATCAAGGCAAACGCCACAAATCGCTTTCGCCTCCGGTTGAAGGGAGAGTTTTTGATAAAGAGTGCGCTTGGAGATTAAGAGAGTTTATTATGTCATGGTTGTGTTTATTTTGAGTACCTGCGTTTAGAAATTGAGAATGGATTTTTGATGTTGTT
>NW_023458710.1:121744-123210 GCF_013731165.1 Rhagoletis pomonella
TCGCTTGATGCATCACCACTCCTCCGGGGTGGTTTTAAACAGCAAAACCAAAGCGCTACAAGCTGTAGGGGCTCTGTATGACTTTCAGCATACAGAGGTGGTACCAGAGTTACCATTGGCAAAAGCGCCTACCCTTTTTGAACTTGAAATAAATAAGCGGTGCTCAACACTCCCGCTTGACGCACACCCCCAAAAACTCTTACAGAGTTTAAGCGGCAAAGCCACAGCGAAACAAGCCGTAGGGACTCTGCATGACTTGCAACCATGCAGAGGTGGTAACTGATGGCTATCATTGGCCCCGACGCCTACCCAAAACATTTTTGCTTTAATACATTTTTATGCAAATACATTCATCCTGGTCCTGCCCTCTCACTGAGTTATTCAATATTTATTGGGTTGAATTTACCGGGATGAGTTTGTTTTGAGATGAGTTTGTATTGGGATGACTCTTTTTGGGTTACATTTTCCGGTATGAGTTGTTTTGGGATGAGTTCTCTTGGATGAATTTACCTAGAACCAACATTTCCTCCAACACACATTGTTTTACATATTTAATCTCGGTTCCGATACTAAATTGTTTTCGTACAAAACTACACAAAAAGGCGGTAAATTTCTTACTCGCTCGTTTTTAGGCATGCTATTGTTACGAATTGCGAAAGTTCGAAAATACGATTCAGATTGCAGCGTACCATTTCTACGATTTGTAGCAAAATCCGAATACGAAAGTGTTGCAGAATAGGGGTGATTGTTAAAAAATAACATAAAATACATTTCATGTTCAGCGTTGCCACTAACAATTTTTTCCTCCTACCAATTTTCATCCCAAATCCGACCAAAATCGTTTACAACCTACCACATTAATTTCAATTACAAAAAAGCATTCTGAAAGCATACAATTCATTTATTTAAGATTAAGTGTTTCGAATACCAAAAATTTACATACATACATACATACATATATGTACTTTCTACATTTTAAAACAAACAAGAAATAAATAAATGCAGGTACAGTATGAGGCACAGATCATTTAACATTTTTTGGTTGCATGAATTATATACACATGTACACGTTTTGTACCAATAAGTTTAATTTCCTAAAAGTAAATTTAAATCTATTAATTACACATGCAAATCTTTAGCAGCTGACCACACATAGTGCAAGTACAAGTTCCTTGCATAACATTATGCTATTGATACTGTCAATCTTAAGTTTATTTCTTAGTTTAGTTTTATCAAAGAGTGTTGAAAATTTGCGTTCTGCGGCTGCAGTTATGCAGTTATGTGGTAATGAAATTATATTAAAAAAATATTGGCAAGATGCATGGAGCTATTTTTAACTGACTTTTTTTATGTATGTTACCGCATAACTTTGAACCACGTTAACCGATTTCGATAATTCTTTTTGCATCGGAAAGGTAGTGTCGGTAGAGAGGTGGTCCCACACTGATCTGGTTTAGATCCGATCA
>NW_023458710.1:123310-125076 GCF_013731165.1 Rhagoletis pomonella
TGTAGGTCCCTCCGCTTTGTGTGACAACATCAGGGCGCACGCCACAAGTCGGAGGAGAAGCTCGGCCAAACACTAACATATGTGTAAGCGCCAATCTATTATTATTATTATTATATGTAGATATATATATTTATAACACAAATAGAACCATATTTGTCTCAGAAAATATACATCGAAATAAACCATGTAAGATTTATATGCATATGGGTATTGGGACAGAGGCAAAAGCAACATTTTTGTTTTGCGGATCTTCCACTGTATCACTCTTGCACGAACGTAGCAATGTTTTGCTCAATATGAAACAAAAACAGGGACGAAAAGGAATAAATGGAACATAGCAATGCTCAAATCAAAATAAAGCCTACAGCGCTGCAGCGATGTTGTTGTTGATAGTGTGTAGGAATGTATCAGGGTTGCCGTTTTGGGCTTTTCCTACCAAAATTGGTAGGTTTTTTCTCGTTGGTAGGATGGTAGGACGCTTAAGATTTTGGTAGCTTTCTTTACTCATAAAGCAGAAAACATCTCCGGCTTGGTGTAGCGTGTCACTTTGTCAGCACTGTGAGTAGGCTTGCCAAATTTTGACAATATCCGTTTTACCCTCAATTTGTTTCTTGGATATTTGCCATTATATCAAATACCTTTTAAAAGAACTTTGGCAAGCCTCAAGTAGCATTTCTGGAACGAGCCACATTTGTTCGCTACATCGTGATGTGATAAAAAGAAAAGCTGGCAGCACTCCGCAAGGTTGCAGAAATCTTTCAAAATATGTTCGAAACTGTCAAGGAAAAAAATTGCCAAAACTCAACGCAATTTTTATCAACTTCAATCTTGCACTATTAAACTAAAATTAATTTTATTTTAGATTCTAATTAAAATGTTTGCAATTTAGGTGAAACCTTGCAAATTTTTTTTAATTTTTGTACAAAGTTTGATCCAAAACCTGAGATCTACCACATTTTTTTGAAATCTACCACATTTTTTCCAGATTCTACCATACAATTTTTTTTTGAGTCCGATCACTGATTCCTTTGCCATTTCTTAAGCAAAGCGAAATGTCTTATCTTGAATCACATACATATATACGTATTTTTCACCGGGTAAACAGAAATAAAGTTGCGAGCAAGTATACCTGTGCGTCACCCTTTAAAAAACGCGGTTTTTGACCTTAAACCAGATTTTGAAGGTGATTTAAAATTCTGAGTATCCAGATTTTACTGCTTGAATAGACCTACAACAAGTGTGAACCTTATTTATAAATTTTTTTTGTCACACAGTGTAATTTTGGTCGTCTTTAATAATCTGTATATCGTCGTTTAACGTACAAAACCGCGTATCAACAGAAAGGCAAAACCCCGTACGTGAGGTTGCAAAAATTATTTTCTAGAGAGTAAAAACACTCATATTTCAAAATGGTTCTCTTTTTTATAAAGCAATCGCATTTCTGGATAGTATATTTCAGGGCGAATGGATAAGGATTTAGCCAACAACTTCTGTAAGCAAATCCAATTTTTGGCAGCAAATGTCAGTTACGTGATTTTGCAGAATGACGATACACGGTTTTGTACTTTATACGACGATATGCATGTATGTATATGTGTATAGCCAGCAAAAACTGCGGAAAGAGATCCGAAAACTGAAAGAAAGGTGAATAGTAAAGTGCCACGAAGGGTTGTGAAACGAATACTTTTCCGGTTGGTTTTCTGAAATTTCTCATTCTGAACTTCACATATGCTTTTTCATAGTTAATTATACTCAGAAATTAATTA
>NW_023458710.1:125176-133385 GCF_013731165.1 Rhagoletis pomonella
ATTTGGCTAAAAATTTGTCAAATTCGTAGACAAATCATGTGAACGCTAAATTACATTTGTCATTTATCAGAAAAGCCAAATATTTGCCTTCTGTTGGCAAATGAAAAACAACCCTGGGGGCAAATCGTGTGAACGCAATGCTGCTACATAAGCCAAATAAAAATTAAGCAAGTGACCAAATATCTGATTTGCCACTTGATGACAAATGACAGTGACAAATATACAAATATTGTTGAGCGGTATTGCCTTCGTGCTTGTGAACATTTGTATTTTCCAATTTTGGCAAAATTTTAATATTTAATATAATATTCGTATCCGAAAACTACCGAAAAATGTCACGTTATTTGAAAACAATAATTTTAAAATATTTGCTCAAACTGAACATTTGAAACATGTACATATACGTATTCGACTGTAGCTGAGTGTGCAGAGAAGTGTTAGACTATTTTTAAGCTTTCATGAGGTCCCAGGTTCTTATGCCGGCAGACGAACATATTAAAAACTATTTATAAAAGTATAATTAATTTCTGAGTATAATTAACTATTAACTAAAAAGCATATGTGAAGTTCAGAATGAGAAATTTCAGAAAACCAACCGGAAAAGTATTCGTTTCACAACCCTTCGTGGCAGTTTACTATTCACCTTACTTTCAGTTTTCGGATCTCTTTCCGCAGTTTTTGCTGGCTATACACATATACATACATGCATATCGTCGTATAAAGTACAAAACCGTGTATCGTCATTCTGCAAAATCGCGTAACTGACATTTGCTGCCAAAAATTGGATTTGCTTACAGAAGCTGTTGGCTAAATCCTTATCCATTAGCCCTGAAATATACTATCCAGAAATGCGATTGCTTTATAAAAAAGAGAACCATTTTGAAATATGAGTATTTTTACTCTCTAGAAAATAATTTTTGCAACCTCACGTACGGGGTTTTGCCTTTCTGTTGATACGCGGTTTTGTACGTTAAACGACGATATACAGATTATTAAAGACGACCTAAATTACACTATATGACACAAAAAATTTATATAGTTTTTTCGAGGTTCACACTTGTTGTAGGTCTATTCAAGCAGTAAAATCTGGATACTCAGAATTTTAAATACACCTTCAAAATCTGGCTTAAGGTCAAAAACCGCGTTTTTCAAAGGGTGACGCACAGGTATACTTGCTCGCAACTTTATTTCTGTTTACGCGGTGAAAAATACTTCGCTTTGCTTAAGAAATGGCAAAGGAATCAGTGATCGGACTCAAAAAAAAATTGTGTGGTAGAATCTGGAAAAAATGTGGTAGATTTCAAAAAAATGTGGTAGATCTCAAGTTTTGGATCAAACTTTGTACAAAAATTAAAAAAAATTTGCAAGGTTTCACCTAAATTTTTTAGAATCTAAAACAAAATTAATTTTAGTTTAATAAAGTGCAAGATTGAAGTTGATAAAAATTGCGTTGAGTTTTGGCAATTTTTTTCCTTGGCAGTGCTGCCAGCTTTTCTTTTTATCACATCACGATGTAGCGAACAAATGTGGCTCGTTCCAGAAATGCTACTTGGGATTTGCCGATTTTGACAATTCTCAAGTAAAAGTAAACAACGCTTTAGAAATTTTAGATACACTGAAATTTGCTAATCCTTTCACAAAAATCGCCGGTTTTATCATTTTCGCTACTAATTCTTTTTATAAATCATATATTTTGCAATTTAACACAATAAAACCACGTTTTATGTCGAAAAATTTAATATTGAGAAAATTTAATATTTTACAGTTTATTTTATCCTCCCATTCTGCCTGTTGTTAGTGTTTAGTATTGGACAATGTTTGCTCTTAAAATTAAGAAAATTATGTTGAGCAAAAATAAAACTACTAAAAAACGCGAATATGTGGTAGACTTCATACATACATAGGGTGGCCATTCTCAAGACAAATTACCATTTATAAATGGTTGTAAACAACGAAATGTTTTCTCTTAAATGGCATATGTAAGTATTTTTCATCGGGCAAACAGAAATAAAGTTACGAGCAAGTACATGCTTCAACCTATGAAAAATGCGTTTTTTTAGCCCAGATTTTGAGGGTGTATTCAAAATTCTGAGTACCTGTGCGTATATATTATTTTTTCTTATTTCACTTCAAATCTCACGAAATCATAAATGCAAAAGTATGGTTGACACCGGATCAGCTGTTTAACTATTTACGACCAAATGGTTAAATCGTGTGAATGAATGTGGACAATATTTGTCACTTTACTGCTGTGCGCAAATGTGTGCCAAATCATTTGGATCTTTGGCAGCCAAATCGTCTGATCGCAAGACAAATCATTTGTACATCGCTATCCAAATGCGCAAATGTGGACAAATCTAAATTTGGCATTTTGTGTACAAATGTACAAATCGTGTGATCCCTGCTTAACACGTATACCGCCGTGAAGATAATTTAAGCTCTCAATTATTATGGCCCTAAAAATTCTACAATGGAATTTTAATGGTTACCAGAATAATTTACATGAGCTTAATCTTTTGGTGAAACAGCACTCTCCGGATATAATAGCCTTACATGAAACGCACCGTAAACCGAATCAAACACATCATGACATATTAGATATTTACGAGTCTTACTTTAGTAATCAGTACAACCCTACACACTGTAAAGGTGGTGTAGCACTCTGTATCATGAAAAGTATTCAGCACAAATGTTTAACACCACCCCACAACATTCAAGCTGTAATGGTGGAAATCTACCACATCATAAAATTCACTGTATTTTCAGTATATTTCCCTCCTTCGGAAAATTTATCACTAGGCAATTAAATACCCTTCACAGTAACAATACTTATCCCGCCATACCTCTTGGGAATTTTAACGCCCATAGCATTCCTTGGGGCTCGGCCAAAACAAATAGAAGAGGTAAAAAGGTGGAGTCATTCTTGTTACAAGAAAACCTTTGCCTCCTTAACGACTGTTCACCTACGCATTTGTCAACCCACTCCACTTTAACGTCTGTTGATCCCTCATTCGCTTCCGCGAACCTTTTACCTCTTCTTAGTGGGAGTATCGATACAGATCCACACGAAAGTGATCACTTCCCTCTGTGATCTGTGATAGTGTCAAAAATCGATTACGGCCTTCCTGTTTACGGTCATACTACAAAGTCAAACCTAAGGATGTTGCAGACAGTCTATAACGCTGCGGCACGATACAGTATAGGTTCCTTCCGTTCCACACCAATTTCCAACACTCTACAGAGGCTGTGCTTTTGATAATCGAACAAAGGCTTAAAATACAAACGGCTAATTTAATCCATAAAATAACCATGCCCGCGGAACAAATGCTTCCAAGAAGTGCTAATATACATAAAATCGGACGAACCAAATCTGCTGTGGATAGAATTAACCTAACCGCTCGGGAGCTCGATCTAATTGTTGAACCACAGTTAACATACGTGACAACTAGACCACTATGGTTGCTTAAAAGTAATTGTACACTGAAATCTCTGGCACAGTTACCGAAAAATTCTACATCTAAAGCGACATATTTAGCACATTTCGCCGAGATTACCAACATATACTCTGATTGGTCTTTCGTTTATACTGATGGATCTAAAACATCATCAGGAACTGCTTTCGCAGTGATTGACCACAACTGCGAAGTGTTACGATTGGCACATCTTAGCAATCACAGCTCAGTCTTCACAGCAGAAGCTGAAGCAATTTCCTATGCCCTCGGCCTGCTCCGCCGTTCTCGTGGAAAGTTCATAGTGTGCACGGATTCTCTATCCACTATTAACGCAGTTGATAATATTCTCAACAGAACCTGTACTATAGCCAAGATCCGGGACTTGCTAATAATGCACCCAAATAAACTAAAATTAATGTGGATCCCTGGCCACATAGGCATCAAAGGAAACCATAAAGCCGACGAAGCAGCGAAATTCGCCACCGTAGCCCCAGTGCTCTTGGTAGAAACGTACTCTAAATCCGATCTAACAAAAGCGATAAGCAGTTATTACTTAAATGAACGCAAACTATATTGGGTCAACTACGACCAATACTACAAACGGACGAATCCAGACGGAAACGCACCTAAATACCCATCAGAGTGCTCAAGAATGGATATTCAAAAATAGGCTGACTTCCAAAACGTCAATTGCATTGCATACGTACAAAGTTTAATGTTCCATAACGCCGAACTACAATTGGTTGACAATGTACACTTTTCCAAAACCCTCCGAAAAGTTATCCAAACGCATTGCTAGCGCAATCAGCGCATCAGAAACAAAGTTGATGCTTCGTTTGTTATTGGTTACCATTGGTGTTTTAAAAATGCAAAATTCTGAAATGGTGATTATTGTTTTATTAATTATTCCAAATATGCAATGTATATGGTTGCAATGTTTCTCTACTCTGCATATGCAAACAGTTTAAATACGGCAGTAGAACAGTATCCAAACATTGTATTGGTACGTTTTGGAAGTCAGCCATACGCTCGATTAAGAATGGGCCACACACGTCTGACGCATAGTAACCTAATGGACAATACTCCAAACACCTCTTTCCTTTGTGCAACAACGCTTTAATCACAATCACACACCTGATCGATGAGTGCTATGGCCTAAACAGATACCGTATCGACAGCAACACAATACTTGACTTATAAAAAAAAAATTGTGAAAATATTATTAGAATGTCACATATATGTATTACAACATATAATTTTTATTACATTCATGTTATCTAAGGTAAGGCTGAAAACCGTCCTTGTTAGTGCCTAGCTTATAAGATTATTTGTAAAATTTATTTTATAAATAAACTGTTTATAATAATAATAATAAAACAGTTTTACGCCGACTCCGAACGGCGATTTTATTTTTTATGAGAAGCTGTTTTTCATGGCAGAAATACACTCGGAGATTTGCCATTGCCTGCCGAGGAACGACCGCTGTTAAGAAAAAACGTTTTTTTCTAATTTTTTTTTGCGATGTTGCTTTGACCAGGGCTTGAACCCAGGTGCTGCGGAGTGGAAGCGCGCGCTGCTTACCACTACACCACAGCGGCCGATCTACATAACATACAGAGAAAATGTATATATCAAATTAAGGTACCCGATCTGGAACTTTGCACAAACATTTCAGATTTAAGAATCATTCGATGTACATATTTGCACAGAAAGAGTTTAAAAATCTTACATTGAGTAATTTTAAAATGTAAAACTGCATCTCACATACGCATTCTCATTTTCAATTTCCAACAACAACGGTATTGAACAAATTCATTTTTTAATTTTTAATTTTGTATAATTTTAAAATGCTGGAAAACTTAAAAAATCGGACGAACTGAGGGATCGGTCAAGTATTTTAGACTCTCGATAAGTATGCATTTCAGAGAATCAGATTATTTTAGTATTCTTTTGTGGGTTAGAGAAGGGCTAGAAATCTCGCCAGACTCCAAAATTAAGATAAGTGCCACAAAAGATTATTTTGCGAGTCGATAAGGTATTTGAACCTCAGCCTGGTGTAATTAATCAAACCCACTTGAAGGATCGATCAATTTGATGTCCAAAAAATAAGCACTGTACACAGTGTTGCCACTTTGTGAGTAATTCCTCAAAACGTGAGGAATTTCGGGTGCGCGTGAGTATTTTTTGAGGATTTTTCTTTCGATGTATTTGCACATAACAAATGCAACCATGCCTTACACATCAGAGTTGTTAAATCGCTCTGCAAATTTTTGAACAAAAAGCTTTCCGAAGTTTTATAAAGAGCGAAATACACTACTTCGCCATAAACCATGCAAACATGACTCAATCAAGCAAAGAATTTTAGTTTGCTTCCGGTTCACAATGTAAAAGCATTTGGTTTTCTTCGATTTTCCTCTCTTGCGTCCTCATTCAGTAAAAATTGCGTTGCGCATGAGGCGATTCATACACAACGTAAGGGGTTTGATCAAACGTCAACATGGCGGCCAGAAAATCAAAAAATTTTGATTTTTGTTCACATTTCCCTCAAACGGCTTGTAAAACCTTCAAACACCCCCATACACAACATTAATATGTAGGGATATTTCGCTTGGTTCGTCAAACCGCTGGTGTGGTATTCTTCGCTCTTACGCACATCTGCATTTGCTGTTAAATATTTAAAATGTTATCGATAATTTTTCTCATTCCATCGGTATATTTTCAACTTATTTTGAACTTTCAAAATATCGGTAGCGAATGGAGAGAATACGCATTGTTCGAGCATAAGAATATTCATATTGTTTCTTCTTTAGATCCACAAGATTATAGGAAAAAAGTTTTTGAATCAAAAGATTTTTCAGGTTCATATAAGTTTCCCTATTAAATAAAATTATATCTACATTACTAATATAGCCCTTTTCTAATGCTTCAGTAGAGCGTATATTTAGTAGTTTAAAAATGTGTAGGACTGACTTGAGGACCAGATTGAGCACTGATATAGTTGCAGCAATATTATATATATATGTACCAATTGAATTGGAGAATGTAATTAATTTATATACTAAGTACCTGTAAATAGTATGCAATACTCATATCTGTAATAAGAAAATTTTGAGTAATTTGTTCGGATTTTGAGGATTTTTCATTTGTTTTTGAGGAATTTGGAAATATTTTTGTGGCAACACTGACTGTACGGTAATTAATAAAGAAATGGTTAATATGTTGTCCGGAGAAAAATTTTTTTACTATGGCGACGATATCTACTGTCGTTTCTGAATATCCGCAGGAGCAAGTGGAGTAGGGGAGTTGCACGTCATTACTTGGTACTAAAAGTTGGAGCAGTTGTGATGTTAATCACCAACCTAAATATGTATTTATGTTTATATGAAGGGTAAGTAATGGTCTCGCCTAATAGCTATTATTCCTGTACAGCAATTGTTGGAATTTCAATGCAGCTCGTTAGACAATAGATGTACCATTACGAGGTTTAAATTTTAGAGTACTGGCTTTTAATTTGACAGTTTTATTCGCGTTGGAAGTGGCTACTCAAAAAATAATGTTGAACAAATTCGCTGAAAATCCGACATTTTCGTGATCAAAAATCAAATTGAAATTAGAGATACCAAAAACTTCTAATTTTTCTCCATAAATCAATGAATGGATTCCCTCTGCTTAAATTAACGGAGTAAACTAATTATTAAAAAGCATCATTTCGCACCAGCTTAAGAATAAGTCTCTTTACCTCCCTTAGGAAAAAAAAATCGACTTATCAGAAGATCGCGCTAGAGAATTGGAACCCGATTATCACCGGTTCAGAGAATGCAAGCTATAGCAAGACTTAAACCTTATCGAGTACAATACTCGAATATACAAAACTAAGTTACATTAAATAAATTTAATAACAAAAACTGCACTCGTTTACTTTACCCTAATGTTTACACCAAATTTGGTATTTTATAATAATGACTAGTAAAACATGTTTAAAACTTGACTTCGGTCAACTTCCACGTTAAAAGTTTTAAGCTAAAAAGAAACAGGGTGATATCCTCCATGATAAAAACATTTCAAGGTAAAATCATTGAGAGGCAGTCTGACGTTTGCCAGCAATATAATTTTAAAATTCGAACTCAAGCTCACACAGCCATTCTCATTTTTAGTCTCAAACAACAACAATTGTGAACAATTTCATTTTTTTATTTTCAATTTTATATGATTTTAAAATGTTTGCAAACGTCAGAAAAAAATCATGTCCGACGAATTGAGAGAATGGTTTTACGTTCTAATGTTTTTATCAAGATATCCTCTTAAAAATAAATTTATAAAACTTGACACAGTTGCCAAGGGGCTATGAAATGACAAGAGAATCGAGGCAGTCCCAATAAAACTCTCAGACTCCACAATGGGTCATATGACACCAGAAATACATATGCTGGAAGGAGCGCTTGCATAAAGCGTTATTCCATTGTATCATTTACTTTAGGCCTGGTTTTTATGACAATTAATTATTCACAGGTAACTTTAAACCGATTTGAAGCCAAAGATGTGAATAAAGTTGTGGAAGTCATCAATTTACGAATATGACCTATTTCCGTCAAATCAAAAAATACATGGTATTTATTTAAAACCAAATCAGTAAAGATGCGCGAACTGTGGAAAAACATAAACTAAAGATAGTTTAGTAGAGCAAGTTGACTACTTAAGTCTCTAGAACGGGTGTTCAGAAAAATTTTATCCTTATCAAGGAAATTCTCTGTTATTCA
>NW_023458710.1:133485-148114 GCF_013731165.1 Rhagoletis pomonella
GGAATCTTTTCCCTTTATTTTAATATATTAAATATTATTTTCTGAAAACCTGTTAAAAAGATATAACCCATTTCATGCGTACCGATTTGGAGTGAACTATGCTTTATACTTATGTTATTCATTGTTTCTTTGTTTAAAACATATTTTCATGTTGATTATCGAATAACCTGAGCAGGAACAAGTATTTTTATATGGAGTAGGTATAATATATCAAAGAAATACCGTTCGCAAAAAAAAACCGAAAGATATTTGTTGGTGGTTCATTATTGGAATTCGTAAATGCTGTTTTTGGTTTTTTGTTTTTATCACCATAAAATAATTTAAAAACGGGCAACAAAAAATAGCTTTTTGTTTGGAAATGATCCAGTTTTGTATATGAACTTTAATACTATAATATGGGTATTCATCAAAAATCATATATACCTCGTAACCGTGTAAATCCCGTAAATAAACCAGTTTTTCATACAAAATTAAGTTTACGAGATTTACGTGGTCACGAGGAATTTACACGTTTAGATGAATTACCATAATAATAATAATATTTTGGCGCTTACACTTTTGCTAAGTGTTTGGCCGAGCTTTTCCTCTAATTTGTTGTGCGCGTCTTGATGGATTTTATGAACTATATTTTATAGTTCAACGTTTGCAAGGCTTTAGTAGATATCAATTGTCTTGGCAAATTTTATACCCAGTTTTTAATCAATCAAAAAGATAAATATGTACCATCTGTTCATGTGAGCTGCGTTTCAGACGTCCATTCGTATTAGGCGTGCGGATTATCCCCAAAAAGTGCTCTAGAAATGAAAAAAGTGTTTGGGTCAAAGTAACCGGTTGAAACCAATTGTTATCGATAGCGTACACAGAAATACATTTACCGTTAGTTTTAACCAAGTTTTTACTGATACCTCATGTCGAAAAAGCCAAAAACCTGATTTTTTACAGCGGACAATTTTTGCGAAATTTTAAATTAAACTCGCTATATCTCGATTGATTTGAAATTTTTACACATAAAACTAGATACAATTTTAAAGGAAGTGAGTTTAACTACAGTTATTATTACTTATTAAAAACAAAATGGCGGGTTTTAAAACTTTTTTATAAAAATTACGGAGGTTGTTTTTCAAATCAAAAGGTGTGTTATAAATTTTAAAATGCGGCCGCTCGCCCCTAAAAGACAAATATATTCACATAGCACTTGTACAAGTAAATTTGGATGTAATATTTATTAAAAAAAAACGTTGAAATTCATAAATTTATCAGTGTTATAGAACTTATTAAAGCTCTTTGTTATAAATTTAATAGACATACTTACATATATAAAACGCCCTTTTCAGTGATGAACAAAACTTCAATATAGTTGACCCAGGTGCCCACCATAAATATTCGAGAGTCATTCGGCTTCCATGGCAAACCTGCCCTGGCGCAAAGAATCTCTCATTTCAAGTAAAAAGCGTATAGCTTTAGAAAACAAATAAAAACTTTTCACTTTGAGAAAAATTAATATCCAGAAGTAGAAACATTCTTTGCGAATTAAGTTGACAAACTTTTTGCTCATTTCGACCGAAGATAATTGAAAATTGCAGCGGTAAAAAGTTGTTATTCATACCGTGTGAAAAACAAATTCGTTATTAAAGGAATAAAATACCTTCTTTTAGAATACCTAGCTTCAAATATGGGCTTTGGCTTTAATATCACTGGAGATTTTTTGGCAAAATATTTTTTTATTTTCACTTTTTAACCGACTTCACAAACATGAGGAAGGTTTTCAATTCGTCGGAATATTCTTTTTTTATGCATGTTACCGCATAACTTTGGACCACGTTAACCGATTTCTATAATTCTTTTTTTAAAGAAAGGTGTTACCTCACAGGTGGTCCCATTCTAATTTGGTTTAAAGCCGATCATTGGAATTTTTATATGAGAATTGAAGTCGGTTTGGTTTTTTGCTTAAAATTACTTTTATTTCAACATATTTTGATTAAAAGAAAAATACTTATAAAAATAAAATATTTCACACGAACAACAAAAAATATAATCGATAATCGCATGAGGCTATTGCCCGAAAATTTTAAAATGCACTTAGTGGCATTGTGCTACTATGATAAAACAGTAGTCGAAAAAATTATAGCCGCACCAAGTTTTCACAAATTTTAGAATACTATTTTTGTTGTTATTTAATTTTGGTTAGTTTTTTATAGTTCATTCATTAACAACATCGTATAAATACAAGTTTAAAGGCAGTGTCACACGATTGAGTATTTGCCAAAATTTGGTGCAAATCGTATCCCAATTGTGCGAATACCCAATAATTTTTCTTTATCCCAATCACGAAAATTAATTTGTTGAAATTTTTCAATAGAACATCGCTGTATTGTACCAATCTTTTGACTACAAAAAAAATCCCAATTTTTTTTATTTTGTTCCAATACACATTAGGTCAAATGATAAGTTTTTCTGTGCGAAATTAATACCAGCTAAAAAAAAAAGAACACCTATTTCTATCATATACATGAATTTTCAATGCGCGTATTTCTGCCTTACCACCATAATAATATGACCTTTAATATAAAAGTTATAGCAGTCTTATAATTAACTTCTTTCTTATTTTTTCGAAATTGCGTTTGACAAAAGATCTTCTTTGAAATAAGTTGGAATTTAAACAAATTTCAAACGGAAAGATTGTAACAAAACAACTTGTCTCTATTTATCGTCTGAGCAATTTCTGCGATTTGCATTGGACACAACAACCTCTTTCGGTTGAAGTTGTTGTTGCCAAATGCATATTTAAAAAAAGTTGCTTTCTCCAATGAACTTGTATTTACTATTTTACTCAAACTCAATTTGACAAAACAACTTGTATGGTATAGGATGATTTTTTGTTTGAAAAAGCATTCGACTTTCGCATTCGCATCAAATGATACGAATGTTTTGTGAATGCGAATGTGTACATGGGCAGAGTGTCCACTCTAATGTTGCTGAAATGGCTCTAAGTCTGTCTAACCAGGGTGTGGGCAATAACTGGCTTTTAGCTTCAGGCGCTAAACGGTTAAGTAGCCCTGCAGTGAAAAATTATCAATTGTTAAAATTAACCCACTTATAGTTAGCTTTTTGGCGAGATTTCGATTAATACCTCACTTTTAATTAGCTATGACAAAACCAACTTAAAGTGAATTGTAAAGTCGTGCAGGAGTCATGCAGACGCAATCGGGAGTTGGTTTTCTTTACAAGTTTCTATTAAATATCCTCATACAAAAATTACTTTCAATACACTTTTTTTCTGAACTTCGCAGATTCTTTTTCATATTCAGGACAAATAAAAGGAAGATCGAAATTTTATACTATCATTTTGAAGTTATGTCTGACGGTGTTCGAATATGGGGCCACCCAGAGCAGAACATGTAAACAAATATGAAATGTAATAAAGTAAATAAATAAGTAAAGAAAAAAGTAAAAAAACAAAAAAATATTTTGTTTTTCTTATTGATATTTTATGTCCAAAAGTAGTTAGTTACAAGTTAGTTGACATGTAATGCCGAGGTATCCAGGTCTGACTTTTTTGCGGCCATCGCCCCACAAAAGTAGTTAGCTTTTTTCGAACAAAATACACAGTTAATAGTTAGCACTAGTGTTCGCGTAAACAGACTAAAGTTAGGTATAAGCTAACGTCACTCCCTGCAGGGAGTATATCAAGCAACATTGATGGGCCTTTAACAAGTACTGCTAAAAGTCGTATAAGCAACCTAGAAATAATTTTAGATTCCTCTAGCGAAAGCAAAGGCTCGGATGTAAAATCTGGAGACATTAAAAAATGTGAAATAAAAGCTCAATTGAAGGCATATCTTAAAACAAACGGGCTCATCGCCGTGAAAATCCTCTCGAATGGTGGAAAACTAAACAAAAATACGACAAATTGGCAGATCTGGGCCGCAAATATTTGAGCGCTCCACCGCCGTTCCAAGTGCGCAATTTTTTAATGCAGCCGGCCTTATATACGAGCCTCTAAGAAATCGCCTCATGGGAGAAAAGGCAGCAAAATTACTTTTTTTGAAATATAATATGCCCATTTTGAATTGGGCCATTGCATTGTGACTAGTGGGACACGTGATCAGTTGTCAATTTTAACTATGTCGTCGGAACTTATACAACAGCGAAAGATATTTTTTAACATAGAACGATAACTAATGAAAAAATTGCTTTAACAAAAATACCAAACGATTTCTTAGTTTTATTTAACTATGATTTGAATGAATGTGACTGGTGGGACCCTGAAAATAACTCTATTTTACCCTTGTGCACTCAAAGATGAGTTTTAGCCAAAACACTTAATTTTCACGTACGATGTATTTGTGTTGTAAAATATGAATCATACGCTTTCGTTTTCAATAAAAATGAGGTTTATATAATCTTCATAGAAATATTAAAAAATATTTAAAGTTGTGACTGGTGGGACATCTCCTTGTGACTAGTGTAAAGTAATTATTAGGGCAACCCAAAGTATGTTTGAGCATGTTTTTTGTCAGGCTTGTTAGCAACACGCTGATAAAAAGCTTAAACGTTTTACAAAAAAATATAAAGTTTGAGTTATATTTCATAGAGCATATTTTAGCATATTTTGCAATAAAAGCATATTTCAGCATATTTTGCAATAAATGCATATTTTCGGATACTTTGCGTTGCGTTGTTACGTCTAGAACTAATAATAAAAATTTCTAAAATAAAAATAATATGGTAACACTGTGTTGAAAATGAAATAAATATCAAAGTGACCATTCACAGCGTATTTATATAAAGTTTTTTCTGCGCGAGAAAGAGAATACTATATGTTTCGCTCTTGACAGATGAGTTGTCCCGCCACTGACCCGCATTATAATTTCTAGTGATGTGCTGAGTCAATACTTTTAAGTATTGATCGATATTCGGTACCGATTTAAAAAGTATCCAATACTCTCGATACTCGGTACCGAAACATTTAGGTTTCGAATAAAAGCGCACATAGGCCAAAAATATGGAAAAAACGGTTCAGCGGAGACTCGGATTATTGTTCCAGCTCAATCGGACGATATCATTTTTGTAGGCCTGGGGGCAGATTATGTAACCAGTTAGCGACAATTTTCGAATCGGTATCGGTTTTGTTGACGTATGATATTAAATATTTTTACGCCACCAAGTGCGATATCGATCCGAAACTTGTCGCTACCTGGTTACAGAATCTCCCCGCTGAAAGGCTTCTTCATCCGTCAAAGCATTTTCATTGAACCTTGGATCGACTAAGGTTAAAACTGATATACAGCCGGACTCCCATTTTCATTTACTTTTGCGTTTTGCGTTTTCGTAAAAATCGTACGTTTTTATTTCTGGGTGCTCTTGAATTCGCAACTTTTTGTTATCGATAAGTTCCATTCCTCACCTTGTTTCTGGTATAGCAAAACAGCTGTTTTAGCTATTTCAACAAGTTTAAAATAAACAAAAATGCCTTTCATTTTTTCACTAGCGTGTTTTGAAGCTTTTCGTTCCTTGATTTACTAAGGCAACCCCCAATTAGATACCGATTATTTGGCAAAGTAAATCGATTTACAGATATACAGAAAAATTTGAGGTGTGGTCCGTAAATATTTAATTAAAAAAAAAAATTTTATCTAATATTTATTTTTAAGTACGGGAAATGTATCTTAATAATTTCTTTTAATAAATAAAAATTGTCCAAGCTTTTATAAATTGGTTATTTAAGCGTGCGACGTCATTTGCTTTTTATTCCACTAAGTTTAAAGTTTCCGATTTGAAACCGCGAAAATTTTGCGATATACGATTGAGAGAGCGCGCAATTATCAAGTGTTTTAGCCGATATCATATAAATTAGTAATAATAGTTTTTTCGAAACTTGAAATGCATATAATGGCGAAGGTTTAATGTAAAGAATCGGTATCGGGTACCGAAAAGGAAGTATTGGGTACCGAAATCTTTGTTAAGTATTGGGTACCGAAATCTCTGTTAAGTATTGGGTACCGACAATTCAGCACATCACTAATAATTTCGTTTGGCAAGCTATTAACAAAGCCCTAAGGATTTCATCAAACGCAAGTAAGTATTTTTAGTTATGGAAGTCTTTATTATTCATAGGTTGATGTAGAGCGGAGCTTTTCAATGTATAAAGCTTTGTTTCGTGAAAATAGACAAAGCTTTAGCTTCGAAAATCTTGCAAAACATCTTGTTATTTATTGTAACAACAACTTAAATTAAATTTAAACTTTTACAAAGTATTACATTTTTATAGCAATGAACTGTTATTTATTTTTAATTTCTTTGGAAAAACTGTTTTTGATACGTGATATTTTTACGATAAAATTTTTGGTTGTACTGAAAGTATTGTAGACAGATATGTATACAAAAGTATCTGAAAACATACACAGTACGAATTCCTATGTGAAACAATTTGTGAATTAGATTCCATGTACTTTCATACATATGTTTTAAAAACAAATTGAATAAATATGAATTATTAAAGATAAATATTTTGTATATGCACTTTTATGAAATTTAGAACATTTTAGATGGTGCAAATAAAGTTAAAGGCATTTTTGGGATACACATACGTATATAAAAAAAAATTTAAAAGCATATCTTATGGCTTATAATGATTTTAAAAACATTTTTTGGAGCATATATTTAGAAGTTATTGGCATATTTTAACCGCTTAAAATAAGTTTTTAGGAGCATATTTTGGGTTGCCCTAGTAATTATGCATGAAATAAAAGTTTCCATAGACAAAAATTACAACTTCTTTTGATTTTTTTAATATTTTCCTAAAGGATAATGAAATGTAGTCATTTAAAAAGAGGTTACTAGTGAAATAGAGATAATTAGGGCATATTTAAATTTATGTCGTTTTCCTCTTTTCAATGGAATGACCCAACTTTGACTACAAGATTAAAACACTGTATAGGTTCTGCACTCGTTCAATGTTCTAATAATTTACAAAATTTTTAAGTAATAAAAACATTCTCATTCGCATTCGCATTCCGAAAATTAGCATTCGCGAATGTGAAAAATATGACATTCGAAACATCCCTAATACATACACAAAAATCGTACTAGACTGTCTTGCTTTGATTTCGGAACGCTTACACATTGGGAAGTTAGCTTACTGCCAATATGGAAGTATTACATATATGGGCGCATGTAATAGACTTGAATTGATATGAAAAGTAATATATGTGTGTACATAAATATGTATGTGGGTCTATGAACAACTATCGCTTAAAATCGATATCAAATTTTGTACAACGCTTTTATAAACTTGCAATGTTGAGTGTCCAGACAGCTATAAAAGCTTTGCTTTGCAAAGTTCCTATAAAGTCTAGTATGTGGATATATGAATAACGACCGCTTAAAATCGACCTCAAATTTGTACTGTAGAAATTTTAGGTCTATGTTATGTAGTTTGACTATTGTCAATTAAATCGAATGCTTTGTGTTGCATGCGCCCCACGCTTTTCATTTTCAATGTCATAAATTGTTTATAATGACTTTTGCTAAAATTTCAAAATCAGAAGTTATCAACACAAATTCTATAGGACTGACAATTATTATTTTCTACTTTTTAGTCCATTTATAAAAGCGTTGTATATTAAAAAGTATTTTTTTATATCATTTATTTTCCATTTATTTAAAAAAGTATGATATTTAAATAAAAAATATTGAAAAATGCTTGTTTATTGATATGTGTCCAGTTTTAACAATCATTTTTCCCTCATTGTAAGAAACTTATTTTGTGGAAAGCATTTAATATGTCTTCTTTTTGGTTGTTTGTGTTTCCGACAGGGTAGGAGTATGATGTATTGTGGAACGATTTTCCGTCATCCCTTGTCAAATTTGGTTTGGAGACAAACCGGTTTCGGCGTTGTGCCATCTTCAGTGTCATTTTTCGTTCTCGAAAGGGATGACGCAAAATCGTTCCACAATACATCATTTAATATGTTTTTTCGCTCTCCTGAAAAATTTGTAATTTTGAAAGAGGTTGTTTTATCAAATGTCCACAGATATGTAATTGCTTTGTACATACAGTGTTTGCAATAAACTTAGTTTTTCTAAAAAGGCTGGATAAAGGAACATAGCTATATTGCGTACATAATTATGCCATAAAGTGTATCAAAATTATAATTTTAAAATGCTTAACCTATTTCAGGCGTTTACGTGCAGGGAGATCGTCCATTGGATTGCAAACAAATCTGGAACCCACAAAGTTATTAAGAGATGCTAATTTAGGCGTCCAAACCGATTTATCACTTCATAAGGATATAGGAATTCTAACAGATGGATCCTATGCCAAGAAGACAGTAAACGGCCATGAACGTAAATAAACATTACATAAATATATACGTACATACATATGTAAATATATAAATTAGACTGACGGGAAAATATTCAAATTATTTATTTTTCTGAGGCACATGACTTTTTCTCCTATTATGGCTAAAAACCCCTCGTGAACGTTCTTCAAGAAATTGAAGTTTTGTAAGGTCTTCTTACAATGTGTTTTCGAGGCCGCTTAATACGCTGGGTAAGTTATTTTTTCGTTCTGACCTTTATATTTTGAGATATTACCGAAAAATCTTTTAAATAACAGTAAAAAATCCAAAAAATTGCCCTTTAAAAGTTGAGTATTTCTTAGTAATTTTTTTCTGATTTCTTCTTACTGATTATACACGGTGTCCTAGGCCACCCGTCCAGCCCTCCTAAAACGGAAGGAAATGTTTTTTATTGGAAAGCGCAAGAAAATTGTTTAGAAAATCTGGATGATGTCTATGACACCCTGTATACCTACAGCCACAATTTTAGCAAACCAAATTAGTCATCGCAGAGAATTTTGCGTTCATTACTTTCGAGATATCGATAAATACTCAAACTGTATTTGGATGCGTGACTTACTCCTGTATTTCGAGAGTGTTCTTTCGAGATGTTTCTTTTCTATTTTGTTTTTCGACTCAACCCTACGTCCCTACGTCTCTTAACGTTCTCCCATGACTTAAATTCAGGAAAGAATAAAAGTTTTTTCACATTTTCGAGATCGCTAAACGTTAGAAAAATATGTAATAAGTCACGATAACTTTCGATGGAAAAATTTACTCGATTAATTGAGAAGTCGGCCGCTGTGGCGTAGTGGTAAGCAGTGCGCGCTTCCACTCCGCAGCACCTGGGTTCAAGCCCTGGTCAAAGCAACATCGAAAAAATATATAGAAAAAAGGTTTTTTCTTAACAGCGGTCGTCCTCCGGCAGGCAATGGCAAACCTCCGAGTGTATTTCTGCCATGAAAAACAGCTTCTCATAAAAATACAATCGCCGTTCGGAGTCGGCGTAAAACTGTATGTCCCTCCGATTTGTGTGACAACATCAAGGCGTACGCCACAAATCGGAGGAGAAGCTCGGCCAAACACTAACATAAGTGTAAGCGCCAGACTATTATTATTATTATTAATTGAGAAGACAATTCTACGAGTTGAACATAATTAAGTAATGAGCTGATTGCACTCTAAAAAAAGGAATGCAAGTTTACTGCCAAAAAACTTGTATTTTACTATGTCACAGTTTTCAGTAAATTGTATACATTTGTGTGTTGAATTGGGTATGTGTTTGAATTTTGCTCAAATTTTAGTTTAAAATTGCACATTTATGTAAAAATTTCAACATATATGCACGCTTGCAATTAGATATGTGTAATGTAAAACTGCACGGAGTTCATTCTTGCTTGGGCAATTTCGCGAGTATTAAGCTATCTATTGTCTGTTTGAACTCACTAATCTCCGGAACTACTGAATGGATTTTCATGGGGTTTTAACTGGTGTATAGAGAATGACCTCGGACGTAACCTAGGGTATAAAAAATCTGATGCGATAAGGGGGCGTGACAGCTCCCATAGGCGTGACATTTTTAATCAGCTATAACTTCGAAACCGTAAGTCGCATGACTATGAAATTTGGTGTGTTCACATCAGAGTTCGGAAGTGAATCGCTCAGCTTATGAATATGCTCACATGCTCATGAATCACCCCATTATTCACTCAAACTAAAAAATGTTGCTCTCTCACAATTGCTTGGCTTGCTTGTAAACTAGTCAGCATGAATATCTTTCATAACCGCTGATCGCTTCCACTTGGCTTGGCTTGCTTCTCTTTATGCAATTGTTTGATAGATTCACTGTATACCGCGAGATGAGTTAAGTGGCTCATAGTTTATTCATGAACACATACACAAATTGAGCGCCTCTGCAGTTTTGCTTTGCGCGCATGACTGTTTGCGACGTTGAATACATACAGGCATGTGAAAAATGATAGGAGGATAACATTTTGACCAGCTTTGGCTATTTTTTATTTATTTCTTTAGTGTTTATTAACTTCTAAAAAATATAGCTCATTATCTTACATAAACCATATCTGTCGAAATTTCAAACTTTGTAGAAAAATTAAGAAAATTTTATAAAATTGTACAACAAACTTTTTAATAAGAATTTTGAGATAATCCTAGTTTGCAGTTGTATACTCAATTAAATTATAGCTAAGAAAGTAAAAGTCTAATTTGGCTAAGAATTGGCTTTGTTTTTTGATAACTTTTTTTGGGGGGATGGTGTTATTATTATGGGTGAACCCGTCAGCAACAAAAAAAATATAAAAAATCAACGCGAATTCTTTAGCAATTGAAATTTGCAGTTCCTTAATATGGAATTTAATAGGCTATAAATCTGCATACTTAGAAATTCCCAATAAAAAGTTTGTTGTTGTTTTAAAAATTTTCCTGCTTTTCTACAAAGTTTGAAGTTTGGACTTATGTGGTTTTTGTTAGATATTGAGCTATATTCTTATAAAAAAAAATAAAAATTTAACCAACAAAAAAATGTCGTGTCTTAATTGTTTTTACATGACTATATCGAGCTCAACCGTATAGATACCTCCGGCTAAGACTATTAGATTAAGGCAAAATTTGGCTGATTCGTTTAAAATAAAGTCTTTGTGAAAAAGTATTTTGTTGTACTTTTCGGTAGAATATATCCTTCTGCAAACATTTTTTTCGCATTTTTTCAACTGTTTTTAATAGTAGTTTTTATGTTAGAACATTTTTATTTTTTCAAAGAAATAAAAGTGTTTTTTTTATATAATTGAACTGTGATTTTGTTTCAATTAATTATACTTGTTAGCCATGACAAAAGACTGAAACCTAGTTTTATAAAATATAATAATCTATTACATGACTATATTCCTGGAATAAAGTGTGATTTATTTTAACAGTGACCTTTTACACAAGTTTTTTTTTTTAATTTTTCCCAAAAATGTAAATATTTTTATTTCTAGAGATTCCCAATATATTTTTAAGTTAAGTTTTTAATTACATTAAAAAAAAATGTACTAACTTTGAGTTTTATTATTTTTCGTCTATATTTGTGTGCCATTAAAAATTGTTTGTTTTTTATAATAGAGGAAACTAGTAATAAACCCCGAAATTCGGCGTGCTCAGTGGTCTAAAAAATCTGCATATTTCTTTAGTCTAAAAACCACATGCATTGGTATTTAACTTTAACTTTGGTATTTTGGCAAGATCATGCTCTACTCACTACGTATACATAGCTGGCCATGCGTAAAACACTCCCCTTGTTAGGGTGTGACATTACATATTTATTGTTATTGCGAACGCTGCAATAATTTTGAATTGGCGGCGTTTAAATACATAGGGGAAATGGTTGGGTCGCTGGGCTGTAAATTTATATGGGGTAGTAAAATTCATTTCCCTTGTGAATAACATGTCCATTAACTATCCCTTTATATGTACATATATCTATGTATTGCGGCATCCAAACAATTATATTGTAGTTCTTTAACTATTAGGCGAGACCATTAACTAACCCTTCATATGTATATATTTAGGTTGCGGGCTAAAATCACAGCTGCTCCGACTTTTAGTATCATGTCATGAGGTGCAACTCTCCTACTCCTACATTCTCCTGTGGATATTCAGAAACGACAGTAGATATCGACGCCATAGTAAACATTTACTTTTACGTACAACATATTAACCATATCTTTATTAACTATTGTACAGTGCTTATTTTTTGAACCCGAAATTAATCGATCCTTCAAGTGGTTTTGATTAATTACTTAGAATCGGTAGTTAGTTACAAATTTTGAGTACAAAAATCGTATCTTAATTTTTGAGTCCGGCGAGAGTTCTCTAACCCGCAAAGAGAAAACTGAAATAATCAGATTCTCTGAAACGCATATACATGGAGAGTTTAAAATACTTTATCGTTCTCTCAGTTCGTCTGCCAGGACTTCTTTTTTAAGTTTTCCAGCTTTTTAAAAATATACAAAATTGAAAATAAATTTACACTGTATAATGACAAAAGCAACATTTTTGTTTTGCAGATCTATCGCTGTATCGCTACCTAATTCGCACGAACGTAGCAATGCATCATGATTCAATAATTAAAGGTTTGCTCATTATTGACATTAGAGTTTTGACACTCCCTTAGCTCCCTTACAAAAGCTTTGCACACACACACGAACCCACACACAATGCTTTGCCGATTTTGTCAAGAGGGAGCGAGAAAACTGCTTTTTGAGCAAACCTTTTATTATTGAATCATGGCAATGCATTGCTCGATATGAAACAAAACCAGGGACGAAAGCGAATAAATGGAACTATTTTTCATTCTCTTATGTCCCGCTGAGACGCTGCCTATCGAAATGAACGTAACAATGCTTTGCTCAATGTAAAAATTGTAAAATCCTTCGACGCAAATATTTAGAAAGTGGTTCAATGAATCTTAAATTTGAAAAGTTTGTGCAAAGTTTCAGATCGAGCACTTTAATTTGATGCATAATAGTAGATCGCTGGGAATAAGCGCCTTGTTTTAGAATAATATTTATGTATGTAGATAAATAAAAATGAGCGAAAAAAATCTTTACATGTGGTCATTGTTGTTTAGCCACAAAATCCTTGTTATAAAATATAATAGAAGTTTTTTTACTCTGTACTTACAATATTGCAGTCAATAAAAATCACGACAAATATTTTTCATTATTTCTGCTGCTTGAAAAAGTACCTACTTGACCGTTACTGTAAATTTTCTTACTAAACGAGCATATATTTCTTGAGAGGTAATTTAAGAAATTTTGATAGAAGAAAATTTCTTTTTAATTTCTTGAACGTCATTTTATTTGAATTTTTCGTTTTTGTTAATGGCCTTATTCTTCAAAAATAAAGTAGGTTTAAAGCATGGTAGAAAAAAGCAGGTAGTTTCAATTAATGAGATTAGCAGCCATGTTAGCCATTTGACTTTTGCTGGGATTTTGCCATTTTCATCAAAATATAGCTACAAGACTGAAAATTATAATATAATTTTTTCTGAAATAAACTAGACATAGCAAAAAACAAAATAATTTTGTAAAATAATAAAAAGCAAAATGAGTTGCGCATTTGGAAGCTGCAAAAATACAAAATACTACTTCCAGGAAAATGGTACAAATGTTTTTAAATTTCCAGCGCTTTCTTTTGTGAACTCGACATTTAAATCTGAAGTTAAAAGATAACAAAACTAATATGAAAATAAGAAGGCCAGAAAAAATTACATCTTGATGGGTTTGTTGAGTTTATTAAATAAAACCTTTTAATAATGTTAACGTGACATACATGCACATAGATTAATTTCCAGTTTGGGGTTGGGGTGAGAAATACCATAAACGTAAGTAGGATGCCATTATTCATTGTATTTCGAAGTTAAATTGCATTATTTTTATGTACATATTTTCAATACATATGTCTATCATGTACTAGACTTGTTTGGTGTCGTCTAAGAAGACTAAAATATTTACACTTAATAACTACGGAAAAAATCCCCATCTCGAAAATTGCTAATTTATTTTTAAATATTAACATATTTACAACATGAACAAATTATGAGCTTCGAAACCCCCAGTATCCATCAAAAGGTTGTTTATTGAAACAACCTTCATTTTTAACATGGTTTAAACAGCTTTATAGATTGATGTTTTCAATTTATAAACCTTTTTAAAGCTACTTTATTTTGTATGAATATGGCTATAAGTTTTAGGTGAAAATATTTATTTATAGAATAAACTATAATTACAAAATAAGAAAATAAAACCATCCTAAATACATGCATACATACATAATTAGCAGAAACACTACGATACGAATAAGTAGTACCTGATTTTACATTCGTGCTGTCCACTTAAATAGATCAAAGAGTTTAAATTTGAAAAACATAATTCATTTATATTAAAAATGTTTGAGATTTATACCTAGGGCTTTGTAATCAAGCAATTTTTAAACTCTTATTTACTAAAAAAAAGTTGCTTGCACTTAATTTCCATACAACTAATTTCCATACAATTAATGAGTATTTATTGATCTGGAAAATTGGTGTCTGAGAGACTACCCGTCCATATAATAGGGAAACTTCGGCGATTTTACGAGTTCGAAAGCTTTTTTCCAATTTTAGATGGAAGTAATAAGTTCAAATCAAAAATCTTTAATGTCTCTTTAGGCAATCATTTTCTGAGATCGAGCAAAACATTATCAATAGCGGTATATATATTGTCTTTCGATAATAATCTTCAGCATTA
>NW_023458710.1:148214-151602 GCF_013731165.1 Rhagoletis pomonella
TACAAATTTACTTTTTAGATGACTTAATAAAGCCCCATCATTTAAGTATGAATATAAAGAAGCGCAAAAGTTTTAAGTCGCCACAGATGTCCTAGAAACACCAACGGGCCATGGTTTTATCAAGAAGTGGGACGAATTAAAAATAACACGATAGGAACATAAATGACCCCTTTTGAGCGGGAAAACTCCTTCTTCCTGTGGAACACCAGGATTTAACCTTTCAACCGAAGCCAATAGTGTTTACATTACAAACCCTTTTTGCATATCAAACCTATTTTTGTATTGGTCAATGCAAAAGTTATTATCAGGCGTAGCGAAGCAAGCCAGGCATTTGCTAGTCTTTAAATATGCATAATTAGACAAAAAAATTTGAGTGTGCTATTCTTAATCTAATCTTACCAGTTTTTTCCTGAATTGAGGTCACGGGAAAACGTTGACAGACGTAATGGACGAATCGGAAAAAAAACCTAGTTCAGCATGCTCGGCGAACTTGAAAATACAACACTACTTCTCAAAAGATATTGTAAAGGCCAACAATTTAAAGCAGTATATTTTTAAATACAGGTCTAGCCATGCATCTGGACTAGGGTGGTCCAAAAAAGTAAAGTCGAAATTTGATGCTCGCACCCCCTAGGATTGTTCTATATCGAGAAAATATACCCTTATTTTTTTAAATCAAAAAATATTTAGTGGTCACTCAAAGCGCTCAAACTTTTCCATGTATTTTATATGAGAGAAAAACAACTTTTCGTAGAAATGGAATAGAATTGTTGAAAATCAATATTTTTCGATCAGAAAACACTGGTTCTCTTCAGGAGACTTCCAATAATAATACCCAATTATTTATTCAACCATTTATAGTACTAAAGATTTTTTATTGGCCCCTTGTTGCATTGTGGGGTTTTTAGCAGACCTATGAAATATAGTTACAATGAAAAAATTGTTAAATTGGGTATTATTATTGGGAATCTCCTGAAGAGAAACAGAGTTTTCCCTTCGAAAAATATTGATTTTCAAGAATTCTATACCATTTTTTAAGAAATGTTGCTTTTTCCACATATATTTAAAATACATGGAAAACTATGAGCGCTTTGATCGACCTCTAAATATTTTTTGATTTCAAAATAAAAAATGGGGGAATATTTTTTTCGGTATAGAGCAATCCTAGGGGGGGTGAGAGCATAAAAATTCCGACTTTATTTTTTCCCATGCATTTTTTGGACCACCCCTAATCTAGGTACAGGTTCCATAATTTCGGATATCTCGAGAAGTAATGGATGCAAATTCTCTACATCGGCATATTTTGTTCGTCAAATATCTGGCAATAAATATCACCAAAGAGAAGAAATCAGAAACAACTCAAATTTAAAGATTAAATTTTCGAACTTTTTTTCGTTTTTAAAGAATTTTTTGGTAATATCCCGAAATATAAGGGTTCGATTAGAAAAAATTACTTGCTCGGAATATTCAGCGACCTCGAAAACACGTTCTTAAAATGCTTGAATTTCCCCGATTCATTTAGCGGGTCAACGGATTGAAGGACGAGTATATTAAGTATTTGAGTGGAGACACAAAACGTCGTGCGAAAGTTCTAATTACACGGTGCTACAAAAAATGTTGCGTAATACACTCGAAACAAAACCTAGTGTAGGTTGTAGCTATGGTCGAGTACAACATGAAAATAGGTTCAGTATAAGTAGTTTCTGAGCCAGTGGCGGATACAGAGGATTGGAACAAGTAAAATTTAGGTTAAAATAAATTACCTCAATCGAGAAATTTTAAAACAAGTTTTAATAAAAAGTTGTATTTGTTCATTATGATATTAAACCCTATCTGCTTTTTAGGTTCGCACAATATCACTCATAATGAATAAGAGATCACGTAAATCTTTTCGGCAACGCACAGATGGGTATTATTCATAGTAAAAACGGTTAAAATTGTTTGGTGTGCTTTTCTACTATGTAACCAAAGAGAGAAAGAAAAAAGTTTACATGAGAAAAAAAACTAAGTACACTTATCTTAGAATCATAATCGTGGCATACATGTAGGAATGGCCTTCCAATTTCCTCCACTTCTTATACACAAACGTGGTTTTTAGTTTCATAAATAAATATTCCATACAGTTTATTTAAACAAACGCAAAGAATACAATTTAAGAACTTGGTACCTGCAGAATAATGTTCTGCCTGTTCGTATCGCTCTGATCTCTCGTGTCGCCTTTCTTTAAATAGTAGGAAATTCGTACCAAAATAAATCATTTAATTACGTATTTCGGATGTTACTAAATACCGGGTATGCTAGTATTCATTCATTTTCACCGCCCTAAGCACTTAGTCTAAAAGAATTTCGTTAGTTTCATCTAACGCAACACTGTGTACAGAAATACTTTGAATACCACGAACAAAAGTATCTAGAAATTTTGGTTTTACTATATAAATACTGTATATAAAACCACTTAGATTTTCGAGACATTTTCACTATACCAATAAAAAATATCGATTATTATATCGAAAACAATATGAATAAGAATATCTATAACCAGATCGATAAATATAACAAAAATTCTGAAATATTCCCGACAATCACTAAATAGTCCCGAGAATCCCTAAATAGTCTTGAAAATCCTGATTGAGTTCCGAAAATATCTAAAATCCCGAAATAGTTTTCAAATTCAGTTGAGATGTGGTGAGAACGGGTGTGATGACTTCAGTTGTGGGGAGTTACGCTGTGGAAGGATCAGGTGTGGTGAGTTCCAGTGAGGTGTGGTGAGTTTGTTAGTATTTACCAACCCCTAAATATCTATGTTTTTTTACTTGAATATCTAGACATCTTCAAATACTAAAATACTGCCCATTTAGTACTCAAACTGGTTGTTTAAATAAAAAAGTAATCAATATACCCATAACAGCCGCAAATCATTCCCACACCAGCGTTGCTAAACTTTGGCGTTTTCGGCCAAAGCTGGACGGATTAGTTTATTTTAGCTGGTTTGGTGCGTAGTACAAATTTTGGTCGGTTTTGTAATATGAATATTTTTTTAGTGGGACAAATTTATTCTGTGGGTACAAATCTATCTAAATATCTTCTATACTATAATAAAACTGTAAATTGTTTATCTGTCTGTCTGTTTGAACTCACTAATCTCCGGAACTACTGAATGGATTTTCATGGGGTTTTACCTGGTGTATAGAGAGTGACCCTGGACGTAACCTTGGGTATACAAAAATTGGATCTGATAAGGGGGCGTGGCACCTCCCATAGGCGTGACATTTTTAATCAGCTATAACTTCGAAACCGTAATTCACATGACTTTGAAATTTGGTGTGTTCACATACATATCTATCATAGATCCTTATGGTTAACTAGATATACTTTTGTAAAAGAGGTG
>NW_023458710.1:151612-152477 GCF_013731165.1 Rhagoletis pomonella
TTGCACAAGGTGCCACGGCTCATTCCATAGCCTCACATGACTTTGGAATTTGGGGAAAAGATCTCTGGCGAAGTATATAAATGAGCGGGGGAGGGTGTGGCGTTTATAGTAAACTGAAAGAGAGTGAGTGTTTGACAGGAGCGTTACACCTCCAATAGATGAAGTACGTTCAGAGAACCATAACCTAGGACCCATTACAAAAAGACAGCTGAGCGGAATGACCTGTTGTAAACTAACCTGGAATGAGAGTCGTAGCACCTAGCCGTCTACGTTCAGAGAAAATAAATAAAAAAATAAAGCGCATTTCATTCTTCTTTAGGTACTCTAATCCACCTAACCTTAATAATGAAACAAGATTCTTAGTAGAGAAAATGATGGCCAGTATAATTGCAGCAAGAATTATTACGGGATGCGGCAAAGGAGACGATGTTTTTTCTGTAAGGAGTCCTATTTATTTCCACATACCTTCCATTTTAAATTAAAAGTCTGAGAAGTTCGAACACCGCACAAAAAATTAATGAATTGTTCAAAAGGAGGCCTTAAATTAAATAAGAAAAATAGTTTATATCTCCCTTAATTTATCGTAAACTGAAAAAGTGTTTTATATTTTGATTTGTTTGCCACGAACGACGCCGGATACTCTGCATCATAAAATATACTTTTGCAAAAAATTCTGCCGAAAGATAGCGCTGGAGTCGAGATATTAAAGAATCCGTCTTTATCGTACTACCTGGGTTAATGGGTAATCTTTGATAAGAAGTGCTTCAGCAAAAAAACGTACCCAAAAAGTAGGTGGTGCTGGAATCAAGATATTTAGATACAAATTTACTTTTTAGATGACTTAATAAAGCCCCATCATTTAAGT
>NW_023458710.1:152577-156772 GCF_013731165.1 Rhagoletis pomonella
GCAGGGTTGTTGCGAATATTCGCATTCGCATTCGCAACCGCGGAGCTTCCGCATTTATTTTAACAGTCGCATACGCAATAATCAATGCGGAGCTTTTGAGAATGCGAATGTTGTGCAAGTTTACTGATAAAACGTATATCTGGCAAACAAAATGACAAATTGTAGCCAATATTTTTTGCCTGTGGTCGTTGGAGTATTTGTGTAACAAAACTGGTCAAATGTCATATTTATCAACTTTGATAAAAATATCTTTAAACTTATTATTTCTTAAGCTATATAATCGAGCAGTTATACAAGTTCCCACTTCTACTTGACCTTTGACGGACGTCAAAGAGAACATAGTTCTTTTAATAATATATATTTTTTGTTTTCTCTTCTTTTAATACCTGCATTTCTTTCTTTATTATGATTTTTTTGGACCAATCTTAAAAAAACTATTAGACATAAAAGAAGAAAGTGTGCACTGTAATTTTAAACCAAATTGTCGTCGTCACCTGAAATGCAAAAAGACGTAACAAACACCGTCGCTGAAATACAAAAAGTCGTAACTAATAAAAACTTCAAAATTCAGTTTTGATTGATATGACGGATTTCATCGAATTTCAACTCCCACATCAGTTATGGTGTTGTTACGTCTTTTTGCATTTCAGGTGACGATATATTTGTTTCAATCATTTCAAATGTGGCTCCGACCTTCAATTAGGTAAGAAAATAACAATGTTCTGATCCGATTCGGCTGGCAGCCAGGATCTTAAAAACAGAATTTTGGTCAAAATTGTCATTCCTGGAAAATAATAACTTATTTTCCATATCCACCTATCTAGCTCGCTATTACCACAAATTCTTCAAACCAGTCGCAGAAGACCCATTAAAATGATGTCTAAAATTTCACATTCGCAACATCCCTACTCTGTAGTATAGCTGAAAATTGATATGGACGAACGAGTTAAAAGGAGAAGGAAACAAACTTAGAGTACTAATAATAAGTACACGTAAGTCTTATTTATGCGGTACATGCGTCCCTCAGAAAGCCGCACAAAAAAGTTCTTTACTTTCAGACAAGCACAGAGGGGACACGTTCCAGCATTTTCAAAAACCGCATAAGTTCAGATACTCCATATATAAACTTCTAAAAAACGGCATAAAAAATTCAGTGAGGCAATATTAAGCAAAAAAATTTATTTATTTCTTCACTTCAACACTTATTATTCCATGTAAAACTAAACATTAACGAAATAAATAAAATTTTATCTGAATTTTAACCAAAAACAAAAAAAAAATACCACAATAAATACATGAATTATGTAAGAATACAAAGACAAAGTATTTATCACACTGAAAAAAAGTAATAAAAACTCCCAAAAAAGCAGAATCGCTACAGTGAAAAATGGTTTGAAAAACCGCATAAATTCAAATCCGCATAAATAAAATCTGCACGGCCGAGCTACCGTACTTCGTGCGGGTGGTCAATTTTACCTAGACTTCGCCTAAACTCTAGAGACTCTAGACTAGAGTGCCGCAACTTTTCGTCCGCCAAAGTAGGGGGGCGGACTGTAAAGGCCCATCCACATACAACTTTGGCGTTGCGTTGGCGCTGGCGTCGCTTTGACAGCAGCGCGCGTAACGCCCGTGCTTGCTACAATGAACGCTTAGCACAGAATACTTTGGTCACTAAATTAACATACTAGCGGCTGATAAATCAAAATTTTTACATCAATAATTGCATTAAAAACTATATTTCTTGCCCGCATTTGATTAAAAATTAAAATTAAATCACATAATTTTGATTATTTAGAACAGCTGACGAACGACGCGCGCGAAAAGTTGAGAGTTGGCCATCTTTCTGCGTTGTGTTGGCGTTGGCGTTGCCCAACTTTGGTTATATGGAGACTTTCATATAAATACATGTATTCATAGTCAGCTGTCGAAGCGACGCCAACGCCAACGCAACGCCAAAGTTGTATGTAAACGGGCCTTAACGTAGCATCCGCTACGATACAATAATCAGCAGCACAATACAGTACATACGTACTCCACCGTACATACATACACCCAGGGCCGCGGAGAGGGGGGGGGGGGGCAGCCAGGGCAATTGCCCTGGGGCCCGGAAGGTTTTTGAGGGCCCGGAAAGGCAAAGCAGTATTGACAGTACTCGAACTAGGATTTCATAGATACATACATAGGTATTTTGTTGCTACAAAAAATTGTTTTAAAATTGAAGTGTTTAACTTAACCAAATCACCAAACTAAAATTATAAGCATCCAATGAAATACTTACCTTGTTTATACATACATATAAAAAACGGTTCTGACGAAACAAATTTGTCAAGTGTTTATACGAACGCACCTAAATCGATAGCAAAGAAATCGTCTTGAACTGACATTTTGCAACAGTGAATGTGAAATGAAGAAACAGCTGATTTTTAAAGCGCTTTGAACAAAATTTGTGTTTATACGATCCTTGAAACCGTCTGGAGATAATAAGAACCGATTTGAAAACGAGTACAAGCCAATGCGCTTGACAAGCCTTGGAACATTGGCATTGGAGTCCAGCCTTGCTCGCAGCATTAGTTTTGACTCAGTAATTTCCATATTCGCAGACCAAAAAGCACGGAAGGTTTTCCTTGGATGATTCAAGCTCTTAAAATGTATTTAAAAAGGTTAATGTAAGCAAATCAAACAATGAGATCTAACATTTCATTTACATATCGACGTGCCATACGAAAACTAACACCAAAAATTTTGTGTCTGAAGAAAACTAACCTTTTATTTTGTGTCTGACGAAAACTAACACTTTCACTCTGTGTCTGACGAAAACCAATACTTTTATTTTGTATCTGACGAAAAGTAACACTTTCATTTTTTCTCTGAAGAAAATGTACTAGCTAAAAAAAAAATTTTAACTTACATATACGTATAATTTGTTATATGTCATGAATATCTCTCAGTACTTTAAGTCGCAAGACTGTAACAAATAAATAAATAAATAAGTAAATAATAAACTGTGGCGTCAGCTATTTTTGAAAGCTACATATTAATATATGGCACAATGAATTCTATTAGGACCGACTTAGGAACTTAATATAAAAATAAAATATTTTCAGAACTTACAAAACTTTTATATATAAAACACAACCTTTCAACAGCGCATCATCACGAAACCGTGGGAACGATTGAACGGGACCATATAGTTTTTAAAGAATATTTACTCGCATATTTGAGCGAAACATTTTTGGAATGGGACACTTATTTGAAATATTTCACATTTTTACATAATACAACGCCTAGCACTGTATTTGATAACCAGTTTACTCCGTTCGCGATAGTTTTCGGCAAAAAGCAACTTTACCGCACGAATTGCGAAACGAAAAGATAGACCCGATATATTTCGTTGAAAGCTATGCAAAAGAGGTTGAATGCCGTATTCAAAAATCACATGCAATAGCCAAAGAATTCGTTAATAAACATAAAGCCCGTAGTAAAGATTTATACGATAGACACTCTCGTCCAGTACAAATTAAAGAACATGATCTAGTTCTAATACAAAAAGAGCCCAGAGTCAAACACGAAAGCATATATCAAGGGCCACACGTTGTACAAAAAGTAGACGGTGCAAATGATACGGTTTTCGACAAAACCAAAAATAAATTAAAAACGGTTCACAAAAACCGCATTCAAAAAGTCACATAATTTATTTAAAAATGTAAGTAAGTTTCAAATTTGACCCGAAATGAATCGGTCACGTCACACAAATATAAATACTAGTATGATGTTTAGAGATTAAGCTGTAGAATTAATTAAAATATGTACATGTGCACAAACATGCGCAATAACTCATGAATTATATTGTAAGCCTAGTTTGAAATTTTGTTATATTTTTTTCTAAATGAATAGTTTCAAAAAGTAAAATATATTTGAAGATATACCATTAAATCAAATTTTGGCCTAATAAACCTTATATAAGTATATATTCTATATTTAATTGGAGAACATAAAAAGAAAATTGCGAATCGCCTTTACTACTCAAACAAACAAATATAAGCTTTCCTTACTATTTCGCAACATTAATAAACAAAAATTGTGAAATGCGAAAAAAAATAATATTAATTTTTATACAAATAGATATATAAATACAAATTTACCCATACATATATTTCATACGATTAGTAAATAAGAGAAAACAAAAAAAGAAACC
>NW_023458710.1:156782-157049 GCF_013731165.1 Rhagoletis pomonella
GCAGGGTTGTTGCGAATATTCGCATTCGCATTCGCAACCGCGGAGCTTCCGCATTTATTTTAACAGTCGCATACGCAATAATCAATGCGGAGCTTTTGAGAATGCGAATGTTGTGCAAGTTTACTGATAAAACGTATATCTGGCAAACAAAATGACAAATTGTAGCCAATATTTTTTGCCTGTGGTCGTTGGAGTATTTGTGTAACAAAACTGGTCAAATGTCATATTTATCAACTTTGATAAAAATATCTTTAAACTTATTATTTC
>NW_023458710.1:157149-162938 GCF_013731165.1 Rhagoletis pomonella
TCCGCTACGATACAATAATCAGCAGCACAATACAGTACATACGTACTCCACCGTACATACATACACCCAGGGCCGCGGAGAGGGGGGGGGGGGGCAGCCAGGGCAATTGCCCTGGGGCCCGGAAGGTTTTTGAGGGCCCGGAAAGGCAAAGCAGTATTGACAGTACTCGAACTAGGATTTCATAGATACATACATAGGTATTTTGTTGCTACAAAAAATTGTTTTAAAATTGAAGTGTTTAACTTAACCAAATCACCAAACTAAAATTATAAGCATCCAATCAAATACTTACCTTGTTTATACATACATATAAAAAATGGTTCTGACGAAACAAATTTGTCAAGTGTTTATACGAACGCACCTAAATCGATAGCAAAGAAATCGTCTTGAACTGACATTTTGCAACAGTGAATGTGAAATGAAGAAACAGCTGATTTTTAAAGCGCTTTGAACAAAATTTGTGTTTATACGATCCTTGAAACCATCTGGAGATAATAAGAACCGATTTGAAAACGAGTACAAGCCAATGCGCTTGACAAGCCTTGGAACATTGGCATTGGAGTCCAGCCTTGCTCGCAGCATTAGTTTTGACTCAGTAATTTCCATATTCGCAGACCAAAAAGCACGGAAGGTTTTCCTTGGATGATTCAAGCTCTTAAAATGTATTTAAAAATATTAATGTAAGCAAATCAAACAATGAGATCTAACATTTCATTTACATATCGACGTGCCATACGAAAACTAACACCAAAAATTTTGTGTCTGAAGAAAACTAACCTTTTATTTTGTGTCTGACGAAAACTAACACTTTCACTCTGTGTCTGACGAAAACCAATACTTTTATTTTGTATCTGACGAAAAGTAACACTTTCATTTTTTCTCTGAAGAAAATGTACTAGCTAAAAGTGTTAGTTTTCGTCAGACACAAAATAAAAGTGTTAGTTTTCGTCAGACACAAATTGAAAGTGTTATTTTTCGTCAGACACAAAATAAAAGTGTTAGTTTTCTTACAGAATTTTAAAAGTGTTAGTTTTCGTAAAAAATTTAAAAAGTGTTAGTTTTCGTATGGCACGTCGATATGTATGTAAGTGCTCTAGTAAATCTTATTTTATATGAAATAAAACTGACAATGTGAATTGAAAAATTTTTGTATGTTATTTTTTTACTAGATTGAGTTAATTTTTTAGGGGGGCCCGCAAACGCGAACTGTCCCAGGGGCCCGGCTCGGCTCTCTGCGGGCCTGCATACACCACCGTACATACATAACAACGCATATATGTATATGTGACCTGGTCTACGGAAAGGGGGCTTAGGCGTCAAAAAATCAATTTTCACTTTTTGGTTGATTCGGATGGAAGATGAGATGCTTTTTCACGTGGTGAAAAGCAGAAAATCCTAACTTGCTTAGAAGTGTACTAAAAATGTAGAGAAAGAAGAGTAAAAATACGACAAAATATAATGTATTGGTAATGAACAAAATACATTGAATTATAAGCTATAAAGACATGATTATACACTAGAAAAACGTATTATGGGCCAAAAATAATAATGCTGAGTAGTTTATGTATTTTTCTTTGTTGTCGTTTTCCTTGAGATCTTTTTACGTGTTGATCCTGAGGAAGATGGACCTGGTTCCTCGTCTGGTTTGAGAACATCTTCACTAGTTTTTGCCTTCCGTTTCTTCGATGGCAAATCTTTCGGCAATGGAGCCACAATATCTACTTTAGATATATCCGAAACTAAGCTGCGAAGATTCTGATAGATGTACCACTGACGTTCCAAAGATAAACCGGCTGGTTGTATAACTTTCGGCATTTCAGGATCGATAGGTTTTAACAGAAGCTTAAAGGACTGCACTACTTCACTGTCTGCGAATTTCTTTGTTTTTACACAATCTGTAGAGATTATGAAATGATGGAATTGCGTTATTCCAACAAGTGACTTGTACAGTGGTTTAAAATAGCTGTCCCATTCATACCAGACGACTTTTTCAGCCTATACAGCTTTATTATAACCCCCAAGTGATGATGCCTCGACACACTGCAGTAAATCTGCATACGTGTCGATGTTACTTACATACTTACTTTTGAAAATACCGAAGTAACGATCAGGCGCGAACTTAGTGTGCCCGGTAAGTAGAAAATTGAATAAAATATTTTTGTTAAGACCCCCAGCCAAACACCATTGCAGATATGATAGTACAGTGTTATTCTTATTCTGCCCAACACAATTGTCACAGAAAAGAACGAGTGTTTCAATGTCTTTATAGTAGGTTTGCAGGTGATAATGCAGGATGCTCACAACACAGTTAGGTCCTTTACCAACGTCATCTTTTTCGTCTATCATGTAATTGTACTGTAAAAAAAAAAAATATAAGTAAGATCCTGTAAAGGCGAGCAATTTGAGTTCCTATGATTCAGTTTGAAATTCTAACCTGAACTTTTTGTTTTTCGTCTGTAATTCCGAAGACTCCGCACTTCTTGGTTGCTTTGAAGTATGCTGTACCAGGTTGTTGTGGACTGACAGGGTAGTGAACAGTTTGGGCAAAATCAAATGACAGAACGACTGCTGTAGGGTCAGTATTTCTACACCAACTTTGATAATATTCTCGTTGATTTCGGGCTCGGTGAAGGTGATCAAGAAATTGATTAAGCTTCTGTGCGCGTTCAATGTCAGTAACACCTTTGGCTTGCGCAATCGATATTGTGTTTCCTATTAAAAGAAAAAATACTGAATTTAATCTCAACGTTTGATACAACTATAAAATGAGAAAATAATGAGCTACTTACCACGGCAGACATCGCAGAGATCATCCGCTGGTTTCATAACTGTAACATGGGGTATGTATTTGGACCATATCCGTCGAAAACTGCAATTACTCATCTTCAATTCGTCATCACTGAGTGAAGAAATGTATTTTCGATAAATTGAGGACTTCGTCTCGCTGGATGGCAGTTTCATTATCCGAAAATCCCTAAATTTTGGGAGTCGTCCGGGCAGTGGAAGAGCCATTAAATCGGCTATAGACTCGATGAATTAAACAGCTTTTTCGATGTCAGCCGGTTTAAATGACTTTGGATGTGTACTCGGTTTATTTGCCAGTCCGTGTTGGCGCACTGTTACACCCTGTGCGTGAAAATGACGTACTAAATTTTCGTAACGCTTCGTCGTACAGGCATGTACAAAAAGGAAAAACGAACGACAAACAGGTACTCTGTAGAAGGTAAATTGAATTCTATGCCTCATAACTTCTGTATCCTGTCTCTGTCCATATTTCTTCCGCCCAGCAAGCTTTGCGTATACACTTTCTAGCTTTTCGTTACTCATAATTCCAGCTTAGATGTGACTTAGTATCACTAAAACAAGTTCATTTTTCGACATCTCTAAACAATTGTTCCGCGTACTCTCGATCATTTCCCGTGGTATCAGTGTATGGCATTCATTATTACAACAATCTGTTGACAGAAATTGTGTTACCAGCTCCTCCTCCTTTACATTAACAACATACAGGTCCATCTTAACAAAAGTTTGTTCGGTATCATCTTCTGCCTGAGATACACATACTTCGTCTTCATCATCATCGCTCTCTTCATAGTTTTCATCATCGTTTTCATCATCCTTTTCATGGAAATATTGTCCGTATACGGCACTGAACTCCTCATCAACACTCATGTTTCATTTCATGCGAAATGCGAAGACGATAATCAACAGAAACAGTAAACGTCACTTCTTCAGTGTTACTTTTTTAAATGTTCCACACTAGCAACTTACACGATGAACTATAATAATATTCCGACCAACAACAACACTTACTGGACCAACAACAACACTTATTGGACCAACAACAACACTTACTGGACGTCGGGCGCGGAGAACAATTAACGAGATAATGAGAAACTGACAAAACGAGTTGCTTACTTTTAACAGCTTCTTCACAGAAAACTAGTTTTCGCACGTAAGCTCCCTTTTCGTAGACCAGGTCACATATGTGTATATTATAAAGATCTCAAGTTCAAAATCAAATACTGAACATCTTATACGTATATTTATACTGATTCTTGTTGAAAAATAGATACTTTTCAGTAGTAGTTTTACATGCTCTTTTTAGAGTGTACTTGCTATTTATTATATTTACTTTGCAAAATACTTATGCACAAAAAATGTACTTTATAAAATGAAATTACAAATGTTTGATTTTATGCACATGTGTTCCAAGTCCTTAGGATGGGTTAAATTATGTATTTTTCATGAAAATGTTTGGGTTTCTTACAAATTATGAGATGTATATGTAAAAAAAAGAAAATTGGATACATTTGGATACATTTTTGGCTTGGCCAGGGATACATTTTCTTGAGACGGCGCGGCAACACTGGCTGCTATATGTATGTATGTACATATGTAGGCATATACTAAATGTGAGCAAACAACGTTTTGCTTGCATAGTCTCTGTTCTCTTTTCTCTGCAAGTTGAATTATTTTAGTATCTATTGCATAATTTTATACAGACAAGACTAAAAAGTATAAAATAAATTTAAAAAAATTTTTTTAATGTACCACGCTCTTATAAATGGACTAAAATTAGAAAATAATATTTCTCAGTCCCATAGAATTTGTTTTGATAACTTCTGATTTTGAAATTTTAGCAAGTCATTATAAACAATTTATGAGATTGAAAATGAAAAGCGTGGGGCGCATGTAATAGGCCTGATTTGAAATTGAAGAGTAATATATGTATGTATGTGGGTATATTAATAACGACCGCTTAAAATCGATCTCAAATTTGTACTTTCGCTGTAGAAATTTTAGGTCTATATTATGTATGTAGTTTGAATATTGTCAATTAAATCTAATGCTTTGTATTGCATGCGCTCCACGTTTTTCGTTTTCAATCTCATAAATTGTTTATAATGACTTTTGCTAAAATTTCAAAATCAAAAGTTATCAAAACAAGTTCTATGGGACTGAGAAATATTATTTTCTAATTTTAGTCCATTTATAAGAGCGTGGTACATTAAAAAGTTTTTTTTTAAATTTATTTTATTCTTATTTAATTTAAGGCCTCCTTGAACAATACTTTAATTTTTTGTGCGGTGTAGAAGCATAAATACTATTCGGACATCCCAGACTTTTAATTTAAAATGGATGGTATGTGGAAATAAATAGGACCCCTTACAGAAACACATCGTCTCCTTGGCCGCATCCAGTAATAATTCTTGCTGCAATTATACTGGCCATCATTTTCTTTACTATGAATCTTGTTTCATTATTAAGGTTATGTGGATTAGAGTACCTAAAGAAGAATGAAATGCGCTTTAATTTTTTATTTATATTCTCTGAACGTAGACGGCATGAGTAGTGTGAGGTGCTACCACTTCTTGCAAACTCACTTTCCTGTTTAGTTTACAACAGGTCATTCCTTTCAGCTGTCTTTTTGTAATGGCTCCCAGGTTCTGGTTCTCTAAACATACTCCATCTATTGGAGGTGCAACGCCCCTGTCAAACACTCACTCTCTTTCAGTTTACTATAAACGCCACACCCTCCCCACTCATTTGCATACTTTACCATAGATGTTCTCCCCAAATTTCAAAGTCATGTGAGTTAGGGGTCCGAAGATGTGAGATTTCACGGCTATGGAATGAGCCGTGGCACCTTGTGCAATGTCACTAATATTTACATCGCTATACGCGCCTACTTTATTTATGTCTTCACACTAAATTTTGAAGTCATGTGAATTATCGTTCCTAAGTTATAGCTGATTAAAATTTTACGCCTGTAAGATGTTCCACGC
>NW_023458711.1:0-6858 GCF_013731165.1 Rhagoletis pomonella
GGTGGCTATATTTTACTTACATGAGTTCAGTGTTGCCACATTTATTAGATATAACAATAGCCACTATCAAGCAGTTTGTTGTATATCACACAATTATAGTAACCTAGAAACGCCGAAGAACTGTTTGCCTTGCGAAACTTTCAGAATAAACTGGTGTTTCTATAAAAGGAAACGCTTACGAAAACATCTACTCATTCAACAAATTCATAGGACCATTTACACATTCCCACGACAGCCGGTTCTACGTACCGGAATGACTCGGGTATCACCCTAACAAGGGCTGTTATTTCGGCGATCTAACCCTGGTTAGGTCAGCGAAATCTGTCAAACGTTGCTCTATTCTAGGGCTATATCTGCTCCGTACCCTTCTGCTCAGGGCTGGCATTGAGTCCAAACCAGGGCCAGAAACTTATACCTGCTGCGTATGCCAGAGACGACTGCACACAAACTCCACCTCGGTCAGGTTCAATGCCTGTGACGGGTAGAGTCACCTCCGCAACTGCTCGGGCTTACGTACGCACCGGCAATGGACCACGTCGTTCGTGGCCCCATGCTGTGTGAACCGGACCACCTCCACGGCAAACCACCACCCGCCCATGCAGCACGCAACCAACACACCTACACCCCAACACAACACAACAAGAGATACACACACTAACACAATAGCACCCCACACCACCGCCGGGAACTCCTAGTCCCTTCAACAATCTGCTCGGTTTGTCAGTCCAGATCGAGGAGATAACTGTCTTTATGGGAAGGCATGGAATATTAATAGCTGCGGTCCAAGAGACGAAGTTGCACGGCAATTCAACCTTGTTCAATTGCGCCGGATAAAACGTGCATCGTCGAGATCGCGAGCGACACAATGGTGGAGGTTTAGCGTTCATCACGCACCACACCGAGCAGTATCGTCTTATTGAAGCAGACATCGACCGCAGGGATACCATCCTAGAATGTCAGGGTATTGCTAACCGGTCAGGCGACGTTGAGCTCGAAATATTTAACGTATACATACCCCTGTCACCAGCTGCCCGGCGGAATAGGTGCGCTACTCAGAGGTGAAAATCGTATGGTTGTTGACGACTTTAACGCGCACCACGATCTTTGGCACTCAAGCCTGTCAAATGATTGTAGGGGAATACATCTGGCTGAGCAGATAGACGACTCGACATTCTGCACAATGAACGACGACGCACCCACCAGGATTGTGGGCAGCTGCTGCAGCTCGCCAGATCTAACAATTGTCAGCGCTGGTCTGATCAACAGCGTATCATAGCGACCTATGCTAACCCTAGCATCAGATCATCTGCCCATAGTTATCTCGATTGATACACCTGCCGACTGTGCTTCCGCGAATCACCGGACCTATGTCAGTTTTTCCAAAGCTGACTGGAAAAGCTTCGCGGATGTTACTGAAAGCGCCTTCCGTGCACTACCCATATCAACCGACGTCCACATAGGTGAAAGTAAATTCCGCATCGTTGTCACTGCTGCTGCAGCTCGCTTCATCCCAGCAGGATGTATTAAGGATCCACGTCCGAACTTTCCTGCTGCAGCGGCTGTTCTAGCCGATGAGTGTGACAACCTTCGTTAGGCCGATCCCGGAAATCCCCGTATCAGGGATCTCAATTCGGAGATTCGGCAACTTGTGAATGTACATAAGCAGAAGAACTGGGAAGAGCATTTGACCACCTGCAACTTCGCCCCTGGTGTGAGTAAGCTTTGGTCAACTGTGAGGTCGTTGTCCAACCCGACGAAACGTGACGACAGATTCGAAATAGACTTTGGTGACTACGCTTCGTCGGACCCGGAGCGATGCGCGAGCTATTTTAGCCGGCAGTTTACTCTGCATCCTCCGGTAGATAAAGGCAAACGTCTATTGACCAGAAGGCTGCACAAAATACCAGAACCAAGTGCGCCTCTTGTTTTCACCAGCGGTGAGGTAAAGGTAGCCATCGGGAAGGCGAAAGCCTCCAAAGCCATTGGAACCGACGGAATATGCATGTTGATGCTGAAAAATTTAGGTCCTGTGGGAGTAGCGTACCTAACGGTCTATGGCCACTCCCGTCATTCCAGACATATCGAAAATGGGGAGAGTGGTCGCACTGCTCAAACCGGGGAAACCAGCCAACAATGGAGAGTCTTATCGCCCGATAACCTTACTTTCCCCGGTAGCGAAGACACTATAGGGGCTTGCTACTCCCGTATTTCACGAACCACCTAACCCCAGCGAAGCATCAGCATGAGTTCTGTAAAGTGCATAGTACAACAACAGCACTTATACCATGTTCTGACCGACAACGAAAACACTTTGAAAACGTGTTTTGGGATTGTGGGCTGAAGGCTGTTCACACTGGCTGTTCGTGTTTTCGTTGACATTTCTTACATCCTCTGATTACAGTTTTGTTCCACAAAAACAAAGCCAAAGTGCTTTTCCCTAATTTTCTTTTCATTAGCAACCTCTTATTTTCATTATTATTTTACTTTTGCCTGCCAATTAACAATAAATCCGAAATGGCGTATTAAAGATGATAAAATATGACTTCCACTTCGATAAATAATCGAAAAAAACTAGTTCAGACACCGATTGGAATGATTGGATCGTGAGTTTTCAAGTGGTTTTCAGCGAAAACTAGTTTTCGTTCGACAGGTTTTGCATGGACGAAAACACAAGTTTTAGGTCGAAAACCAGTTTTACCAACGAAAACATGTTTTCGATGTCGGTCAGAACATGGTATTAACGCTATACACACTCAGATAACTCGTGGCCTTAAACGAAATCGCCCCTGTGAGATTACTATTATAGTAGCATTGAACCTGTCCAAGGCGTTCGGCACTCTCAGTCAATCAACGCTGCTAGAAGACATAGAGGCCTCCACTCGCCCGCAGGGATTCAAACGGTGGTCGGCGAATTACCTGAGTCGTCAACATTCGTCAGTAATTTTCAGAGACAAAACCAGCAAGCCAAGTAAAATTAAACAGGGGGTACCACAGTGTGGTGTCCTGTCCCCGCTACTGTTTAATTATTACATCTCTAAGCCTCTCAACCACCAGAGGGTATCAATATTGTCTCTTATGCTGACGATTGTTCGATCATGGCATTTGGGAATGGAATTGCTGGCTTGTGCTCGAAAGTAAACGGTTATCTTGAAGAACTTTCTCGCTTCTTTACTGCAAGCAGCCTTGCCCTATCCCCTGCGAAATCCTCGGCAACCCTATTTACCACCTGGACGAAGGAGGTCAGACTGCAACTGGGTATTCACGTTGATGGCGTAACAATTCCGACGCTGAATAACCCGAAAAGTATCGGAGTTTCCTTCGACAGTCTTCTCTCCTTCTCGGCGCATACAACCGCAATTGCCAATCAAGTACAGAACCGCAACAATGTCCTCAAGTCGCTGGCCGGCACCACTTGGGGCAAAGATAAAGAAACGTTGTTGGTAACATACAAGCCAATTGGCCGGCCGGTTCTAAACTATGCAGCGCCCTTGTGGTCGCCTGGGACTAGCAGTACGCAGACCTGCCAAAACACGGCACTGCGAACAGCGACCGGATGCCTCCTGATGACGCCCCAACACCACCTACACGACGAGGCCCAGATGCTCCCATTCAAGGAGTATAACATAATGCTCTGCAAGCAGTTCCTTGTGGGGAGCCACAGACGTGGCCATCCCAGCAAACAGCTGCTTGCAGAAGAGCCCTCGCCAAGGCACGTCAGGGGGCATCTCTACGACCTGCCGGACGAAGTCCAGAGGTTCATTAAACAACCTCTGGACCCCTCAGCCTACCGACAGGCCCTAAGCGGCATTCACAGGGAATCAGTCTCGAGTTATGTAGACTCCCGCCCTGTGAATGCCGTTCTGGGCACACAACCACCGGACGTGGACGAGACAGAACTTTGTCTGCCTCGGGAGACCCGCACCACAATAGCCCAACTTCGCTCTGCCTATTGCAGCAGGCTTAACTCCCCTGCCAGCATTTTCTATTGCGGAAGTTACTAATTCGACACGACATTTCTGTGGAAATCCTGGCCGATGATATCGCTATATTTTCGAATTCTTATCCGCTCTCGGGAAGAACTGTTCCACCAAGGCGTCACGTCTTTATGATACGAAAGCGATACAGCAATTAGGAACTATTTCGATAGGAATGACAGTAACTTTTGCCATAAGGACTGAAGTGTTAAAGAAGACTCTTCTGTTGGTTAAATTTTTTATAAAACTTAATAGGAAATTTGGGGTACCTCTGAGCTTGCAACCAAAGCCGCAGAGTTACTTACGCCATATTCATCCTGCTTTCGGCTTAGATTGCTAGCTCAAACGCACTTATATTTTATGAAATTCCAGCTAAACATTTTAAAAAGCAGTTCCAAAATGTATGGTAAAAAGGCATTGACATAATAAATCGAATAACGCATCTGTTTAAAATCTAAACGTAATTTTATTATTTGTTATTCGAATATGATTGCTTGCACGTTAACTGAAAAATAAAAATATTTTGAAAATTAAAATATAATTTTACTTGATTGAACTTTGAAGATTTGCCTTGTTAATTTTTAAAACTTCAAAGAATAAAAATCGTCCGAGCACCCCTTAAGAAGATAGAAAAGCGACAGAAATGTTTTTTGTTTTTGTGAAATGAGTTACTATCGCTTTGATAACTTCCAATAGGGCTCTGTCACACGGTCAGTAATTATCACGATATTTGGATCGCGATCCATATTGATGGATTGATGGATCGCGCACGAATGCTACATGTTCAATATTTATCGCGTCAGTATTTGCATTTGTGCTGAACGCTTATTATGACGCAAGAAAATATTTTTATTTTATACGTATAATTTACAGATAATGCATTCCACAATTATTTTAAAGTTTCCAATGTTAATTAAAATTTGTTCTATTTGTTTTGAAAGATTTTAAGCCCCGAGAGTGAAGGCAGAGTCGATGTTCGCATTATGAGAGTAAAAGACGTACTAACGAAATGTATGGATCGCGTTTTGAAAGTGCTACACGTTCAATATTGACGGAATTGCAATCCGCGATCCAGATTTCAAAATTTTTAGGAGTTTTGTGATATGGATCACGATCCATGAAGTTCTGAACACATTGAAAACGACGAGCTACGGGCCACAGCTTCCACCTTGTTATCTTCATTATCTAAACGCTTTGTCGATGGCGACATGATTTTTTTGAACGCGGCAGCGACATCATGAATTTGTATGAGTTTGACATAAAAGAAGAGGAAGAACCTTATCTGTCGCCGGAAAAATAGAAATAGATCTACAATATTTATTGATGATATATGATATTTGATTATGATATTTGATTTATGATATTTATTGACGGTGAATCATGCAGTATTGATAGCCCGAACACAATGAAAACGACGAGCTACGGACTACAGCTGTCAAATTATTTTAACACGTACTCTTATGTAGATAATTATTTTGGCGATGACCGGGCTACGCGACGGCTGTGGTTGTAGTACATATAACATACACAATAGGGGTCTTCATCAAAAGTGATAAAGGGATAAATGACTTAAATTTATCAGTTTATCCGCATCCTTTCCTGAACGCAACTTGGTGGGCAAATATTCACATAAAACTGTTGATTATTTAACTTATATGGCTAGGTACGTTTCATTCTTACCTCGTCCATTGTGTTCATTTGCTTTTATGGCTTCGTCACGTACACGTACCTCCATATCCGCCTGTTAGTTTTTGCCATCAATGTGGTGACCCATGCTAGCTCAGCATATGCTTTTGGCGCGTTTCTTAACCCTTGGCCACATTGGTGCAAGGCGAATGTTTCAATCGGGGCACCGAAATTGCGCATATGGAAACTATGCATTTAGACATTATTTCGGTTTCAACCGAAACTGTGCATGTATGCTTTATTTCGGTTTTTGCCATATGAATTATTTCGGTTTTCAACCGAAACTGTGCATGTATGCATTACTTCATTTTTTTCATATGCATTATTTCGCTTTTAAAACAAAAGTATGCATATGCATAATTTCGGTATTTTCTCATATGCATTATTTCGGCTTTCAACCGAAACTGTGCATGTATGCATTACTTCGGGTTTTTCATATACATTAGTTCGGGTTTCAACCGAAACTGTGCATGCATGCATTATCTCGGTTTTTGTTATATGCATTATTTCGGTTTTCAACCGAAACTGTGCATGTATGCATACCTTTGTCTTTCACATATGCATTATTTCGGTTTTCATCCGAAACTGTGCATGTATGCTTTATTTCGGTTTTTGCCATATGCATTATTTCTGTTTTGAACCGAAATTGTGCATGAATGCATTTTTTCGGTTTTCTAACGAAAGTGTGCATATGGATAATTTCGTTTTTTCTAATATGAATTAGTTACTTCTACTTAGTAAGAGTTTTAATCCCTAAGCGCGGCTGAAAGCCACCTACGCAGAGAGAAATTCTGCGCAAAAATACTTCCGCCCTTCTTTTCCGGCAACACAGAAAGGAGAATTCTACTTAGTAAGGGTTATAATCCCTAAGAGCGGCCGAAGGCCGCCTACGCAGAAAGAAGTTCTGCGCAAAAATAATTCCGGTCCCCTTTTCCGGAAACACAGAAAGGAGAATTCTACTTAGTAAGGGTTATAATCCCTAAGCGCGGCCGAAGGCCGCCTACGCAGAACGAAATTCTGCGCAAAAATACTGCCGGTCCCCTTTTCCGGCAACACAGAAAGGAGAATTCTTCTTAGTAAGGGTTATAATCCCTAAGGGCGGCCGAAGGCCGCCTACGCAGAAAAAAGTTCTGCGCAAAATTACTTCCGGTCCCCTTTTCCGGCAACACAGAAAGGAGAATTCTACTTAGTAAGGGTT
>NW_023458711.1:6868-13788 GCF_013731165.1 Rhagoletis pomonella
AGTAAGGGTTATAATCCCTAAGCGCGGCCGAAGGCCGCCTACGCAGAGAGAAGTTCTGCGCAAAAATACTTCCGCCCTTCTTTTCCGGCAACACATAAAGGAGAATTCTACTTAGTAAGGGTTATAATCCTTAAGCGCGGCCGAAGGCCGCCCACGCAGAAAGAAATTCTGCGCAAAAATACTTCCGGTCCCCTTTTCCGGCAACACAGAAAGGAGAGTTCTACTTAGTAAGGGTTATAATCCCTAAGCGTGGCCATAGACCGCGTACTCAGAAAGAAGTTCGTTTTCATGTATGCACTATTTCGGTTTTTATTATATGGATTACTTCGGTTTTGAGTCGAAACTGTGCATGTATGCATTACTTCGGTTTTTGTCATATGCATTATTTCGGGTTTCAACCGAAACTGTGCATATATGCATTATTTCGGTTTTTTCATATGCATTATTTCGGTTTTCAAACGAAAGTGTGTATATGCATAATTTCGGTTTTTCTAATATGCATTATTGCGGTTTTCAACCGAAACTATGCATATATGCATTATTTCGGTTTTTTTCATAACATTATTTCGGTTTTCAACCGAAACTGTGCATATATGCATTATTTCGGTTTTTTTCGAATGCATTATTTCGGTTTTTTTCATATGCATTATTTCGTATGCACAGTTTCCATATGCACAATTTCAGGGTGCCGTTTCAATCGTCGTCTGCATCTATTGTCCCACAGGAAGCCCACCCGTCCTTGGACCGCTCGTTCCGGTCATTGATTTACGGCGGTTCTCCTTTTTGCTATTACTCCAATCACTTCTTTTAATTAGTCTCCACCCTTCGTCATCTTCCCCTCCCTCCCCTATATTAATTTAACCACTCATTTATGACTCCCTTTATACGTTTCAAATTATATAACAATATTTATTGTAGGACATTTATAAAAAAAAAAGTTTACTGTATAAGCATATATGTAGTTATGTACTAAAAAAGAACTCAATTGGTATTTCCGGTCGCATAAAAAAACCCAAACCTGAATTCGCAACTACTACGCTGCAACAACCACGGGAAACCCTAACAGCCTGCTTAAAAGAGCTCTCTTAGCGGATATATATATATATATGTGGTTTTTTCTGGGAGCAGGGTTTTCTCAGCTCAAAAAAGTTCTTAAATTACTGTTGGTTTGGTGTTTTTTTGTTTTGTTTGACGGGACACCGACAAAAATTACACACGCAAAAGGGTGTTAAAAATAGTTAGTTTGGAAACAAAAACATATTTAATATCTTAAAACTATTACCTTGACTGCGCCCCTGGATTCCTGCTAGCTCGTTTCCCCGCTGCACTTACGTTTAAAAGCTTCGCACAATGTTCTTTTACAGTGTGGTTGTAGCCCCTGCTGAGCGACTCAACGGGTGACACCAATAAAAGTTCCGAGAGTTATTGGCGTGGGGTATTCCCACTCACACGATCAGTCGCTAAAAGCATACAATTTATATATCGCTTAAAATCTACCACTCACTAGCGAGTTGTGCCGCGCCCCTCTGCATCCACGGACGTACAAAATTAAAACTCCTGGCACACTAGGGCAAGTCACCACAAAAAATATAAATACCTAACTTGATTTTCTACACGTTTGCTGCTTACATCTCGCCGGGGTACTTGCTGCCTAATCCACTGGCCTCTAGCCCGCGGCCGCTACATTCCCATGGTACTTCCGTTGCCTCCAAATAGTGCGCTGCTTTAACGCGGGTAGTCTTTCTTCCGCTTGGGGAGGATCCTAACTTCAGCGGATTTGCGTCCTCTTCTATTCGGGTATAGTTTTCTGGACTTTTTGCCCACACACGCTTCGTTTCTTCTCCTTGGCCAAGGATTTTTAGGAAACTTCCAACGGCAAGACTCCGCGCTAATTTTTTGCACGCTTGCACAATTTCCCGCACTGTGGATGTCGACTTCATTTAACGCGAGGCAGTTTTAACTACTCTCCTACCGCTAACCCAGCATCCTAAAACAAATAAATATATGTCCAAATAAGTTTGGAAAAGTTTTGGATCTCGTTTATGTTGATGACGTTCCGAAGCCCTCTATTAATCGGTGTGATCCCCTAGTTTGGCCAGAGGATGCATACCATCCCGCTCTTTTAGTTAAGCTACGAAATCATAAATGAAATAAATAATAATAATAAGTATAGTTCAAGTATTAGATATGTTTTTGTGAAAGCTAATTTCAGAAAAATTAAGAACTTTCAAAGTTATCTTGGCCAATATATAGAGATGACGTGGAGCGTAGCGTTGAACACTTTAATGATACTGTTTCCAATTTGTTTCCAAAGTATGTACCAAAACGTAAAATTGCTCATGAAGAACCAACACAATTATAGTTCACTAAAGAGCTTAAAAAATTTAAAAATAAAAAGTCACATTCTTTTAAACTGTATAAAAAACGAGCTTACACTAAGGCTGGAAAGTTTTGAAAAAAAAATTGCTTCCCGATTCTAGAATCTTATTAATCCTTACGATTCTTGGTATTGAATAATCGACGGCGAGATTCGAATCATTCGATTATAATCGATTCTCAATTTAAATATTTCTATATCTATAAGAACGGCCAATTAAACAGCCATCAATCATAGCTAATAATGCTTTAATCATAGCTTATAATGAATCAATTATTATTATTGTAACAAGAGTTTCAATAATAAATTTTAATAATATATTTTCGGAAAAATCACTTAATTTGTGATTGACACATATTCACGGTACTGTGATTTTGGGTTCGGTTTTAGCACTTCAAAATGAAAACGGTTTGGTTGGTGGTTCGGTTCAAAGACCAAAGCGACGGTTCGGCTCAAAACCCGACTCGGCTCAAAACTTGGTATTTACTACCAAAGCGTTGGAGGTTTGAATACCATATTAACTGACTTATATTAAGAGGTTTTGACTGCAATTATAATATTATTTCCTTGACCGAAACACGGCTCAAACCTCATATTTCTAATTCCGAAATTCTTCCAAATGAATATCAAATATGCAGTAGAGCTGTAAAACTATCGATATTCATCCCATTCGATGTTTTAGATAGTTTGCATTGAAACTATCAATACTATCGATAGTATCGGACAATTTTAAAATACCGTGACGAAGCTTTTTAATAAACCTTTTAGTTTTATTTAGTTTCTGAAGAATTATCTAATTGTTCTATAGCGATTTTCAGTAACTTTGTCCTTTCTCTTCGATTTTTAAAATATGTTAAACCGATAATATAAAAACCTAAAATTCGCAATCGTAGAAAAACAAAGATATTCAAAACTATTTTTTTTTTCAAATTTAATTACACCTGATTTACATGATTCAAGTACTTTAAAGCAATTCTGGTTCGTTCTCTTTTGCATTTTTTATTTGCTTTTACACGCTTCAATTTTGTTGAATTCCAGTTTTTAGTTCTTTAAATGGGAAACAACGAAAATGTCAAAAGCAAAGCAAGAAACTTGAAACCACTTGACGGTACAGACGCATATGTATTCTTCCCTTTTCTTCTCAACCCCTTTCGTCCACTAGCAAGCAGAATTGCATTCAATACTTGAATCGTGTAAAACCCGGTAATGGGTAAAAAAATTGTAATATATAAGCAAATAAATGTTGCCAAATTCCCATTTTCAAAAATAAAGAAATTCATAAGTAGTACATATAACATACACAATAGGGGTCTTCATCAAATGTGATAAAGGGATAAATGACTTAAATTTATCAGTTTATCCGCATCCTTTCCTGAACGCACCTTGGTGGGCAAATATTCACATAAAACTGTTGATTATTTAACTTATATGGCTAGGTACGTTTCATTCTTACCTCGTCCATTGTGTTCATTTGCTTTTATGGCTTCGTAGCAAAAGCGACTACCTTGTCACGTACACGTACCTCCATATCCGCCTTTTAGTTTTTGCCATCAATGTGGTGACCCATGCTAGCTCAGCATATGCTTTTGGCGCGTTTCTTAACCCTTGGCCACATTGGTGCAAGGCGGATGTTTCAATCGGGGCACCGAAATTGCGCATATGGAAACTGTGCATTTAGACATTATTTCGGTTTCAACCGAAACTGTGCATGTATGCTTTATTTCGGTTTTTGCCATATGCATTATTTCGGTTTTCAACCGAAACTGTGCATGTATGCATTACTTCATTTTTTTCATATGCATTATTTCGCTTTTAAAACAAAAGTATGCATATGCATAATTTCGGTATTTTCTCATATGCATTATTTCGGCTTTCAACCGAAACTGTGCATGTATGCATTACTTCGGGTTTTTCATATGCATTAGTTCGGGTTTCAACCGAAACTGTGCATGCATGCATTATTTCGGTTTTTGTTATATGCATTATTTCGGTTTTCAACCGAAACTGTGCATGTATGCATACCTTTGTCTTTCACATATGCATTATTTCGGTTTTCATCCGAAACTGTGCATGTTTGGGGTTATGTTGAGGGATGCCAGGAATTGTTTCCAAGATAAATGATGAGCAATCGTTTATTTGTACTAACGCGAGAATCTTTATTAAAGTATTTTGATTACAATTATGATGATGTTAAATGGAATAAATATTTGACGAGCGAAAAGAATACAAAACTGAAATGCGTAGTGAAAACGCGTGCGGTTCTTTTTGATGATGTCGTAACTGTCACACCGCTCAGCGAGCCTATTTTCATCGTACGTCGACAGCTATTTGAGTGAATTATTGGGAAGTGTTCAGAAAATCCTTAACATTTCCCGCCCACCTCGTCGTATGTCGACGAAAATTACGTTCGCCGCCCACCGTAGGTGTCCTAGTCCGAGGACTTGGGCGTTTCTGTAGGAATAGGCAGCACAGATATTTTCGAGATTGGCCGCTGGAACGCGGTAGTTGCCGTTTTTAAGCTCACGACGCGAACAAGTCCATCAGAGCCCGGATCGGTGTCTGTAATTCGAGCCAGTTTCCATTGAGTAGGGGGTGCTTTTTCATCTCTAACAAGCACAAGTTCTCCAACCTTGACATTCGGTTGTTGTTTATGCCATTTGGAGCGAACTTGCAAATGATGTAAATACTCTACAGACCATCTGCGCCAGAAGTCTTGATATATCTGGCTAATTTGTTTCCAGCGGTACAAAACACCACTCTTTGTATCGAGAAGATTAGGTTCTGGCACGCTGGTAAGAGCGCGTCCAATTAGCATGTGCCCTGGTGTCAACGCAGCGAAATCCGTAGGATCATCTGTGAGTGCCGTAAGTGGTCTAGAGTTTAGACACGATTCGACTCGCTTGAGCACTGTGTAAAATTCTTCAAAGGTGAGTGTTGTAGTGTTGATTGTGCGTTTTAACAAGGCTTTCATGCTTTTAACGCCGGCTTCCCAAAGCCCGCCAAAGTTTGGGGCTCCTGGGGGTATGAAGTGCCAGTTTATACCAGTCCGTGAGGCATAGCTAGCCGCGGCGTCCAACTGCTTCCGAAATTCTTTAAGTTCTTCTTTCATGAGCGCGTCAGCACCAACAAAGTTAGTACCTCTGTCGCTATACATGTCTGAGCAGATGCCACGTGCAGCTACAAAACGTTCTAATGCATGAATAAATGATTGAGTTGTCATGTCGCTTACCAACTCAAGATGAATGCCTTTACTGGCCAAACAAACGAACAATGCCACGTAACCTTTATAACTCTTGTGTCCCCGCCCCTTGGTTGCTCGTATATTGAATGGTCCAGCGTAATCGACGCCGGTGTGCATGAACGGGAATGTTACAGTGCAACGTGCTGCCGGAAGGTCGCCCATCATTTGCTTTTGTGGGGTGCAGCTATGTCGATAACACTTGACACAGCTGCTTATTACACGTTTCACTTCCGTACGCCCATCGATAACCCAGAACTGGCGTCTTACATAACCCAGTGTTGCTTGCGTACCGCCATGAAGACACCGCTTATGAGTATGGTGCACAATTAAAGACGTGAGAGGATGCCGTTTGGGCATGACAATAGGGCATCTTTCGTTGAACGGCATATCTGCTTGTTGCAATCGCCCACGTAGACGCATAATGCTTTCAGAATCCAGTGTTAGACTCAGCTTTCTTAGCTTACTTTTTTTTGAAAGTTCTTGTTGTTGTTGTAGATCTAACATTTCTTGCTTAAATTCAGCTTGTTGCGTCATCTTAATGAGTATCTTTAGCGCTTTGTACGGTTCTGGCCAGGTGCAAAACGATGTCAGAACACTCGATTTGTTTCGGCACTTATTTGCAAACCGTAAGCACCATCCAATTATAGCGATGAGTTTGTCGAGGCTCGAATATTTTGTAGTGATACAACCAGTCTTGATTATTAAGTTGCACTGTGCAAACAGTGACTTTTCTGGTTTCCGGGATATTTTCCGGAAAGTTTATTTTGTGTTGAGGCCAGTATTGTTCATTCAAGGAAAGCCATGCTGGCCCGTTCCACCATAGTGTGTCGGACAGTAAAGTTGTTGGCCGAAATACCTCTCGAAGCACAATCTGCCGGATTGTCCTTCGTTGAAATATAGCGCCAGGCTGCGTCGGAAGTGACGTTCTGAATTTGCGTGACACGGTTCTAAACAAACTGCTTCAATTTGCCTGGTGACGATCGGATCCAACAGAGCGCAGTTACGGAGTCCGTCCACAGTAGACATCGATCAAATTTGAACGATAATGCATCTTTGGTTTTTGCCAAGAGAACCGCAGCGAGACGAGCACCACACAACTGAAGTCGTGGAATTGACAGTCGCTTTAAAGGTGCCACTTTCGTTTTCGCCATTAGCAAATTGACTGAGGTATAACCGTCAGTTGTTACATTTATGTAGATTGCAGCAGCGTACGCTGCGCTCGATGCGTCTGAGAAAGCGTGTAGTTCCACGGTGCAGTTCGCGACTACTTTTAGCCAACGCGGGATATGCAAATTTTGAAGT
>NW_023458711.1:13888-14910 GCF_013731165.1 Rhagoletis pomonella
TTCAATACCTACCTTGGATTAAGGGAAACCTACATACCAAATTTCGTAGAGATATCTCAATTTTTGCTCGAGTTATCGTGTACACGGTCGGACGGACAGACAGACCTCAAGTAGCACGCTGGTGTATAAATAGGTGTAAATTTATGGATTTTGGTACAAATCTGATTAGATTGAATAAAAAAGCATGATTAAATAATAAAAGGTTTGCTCAAAAAACAGTTTTCTCGCTCCCTCTTGACAAAATCGGCTCCCTTAGCAAGCCACTGTATGTGGGTTCGTGTGTGTGTGCAAAGCTTTTGTAAGGGAGCTAAGGGAGTGTCAAAACTCTAATGTCACTAACGAGCAAACCTTTAATTATTGAATCATGATAAAAAAGAACGTTTTGGTGTATTTGTTATTCCACCAGTATTTCTTTCAAATCAAAATTCTACCTTTAACATTTTGGTACTATTTATTCATTGAGATTAGTACGAAAACTACACCAGCTCCTGAAATGCGCCACTTTTTTCATTTGGTTCACAAATAGCTCCACGTTAACAAATGTCATTAAAATTATTCAGGCGACATTCTGAGTAGTAATGTGCTGAATTCTCGGTACCCAATACTTGAAAAAAATTTCGGTACCCAATACTTCCTTTTCGGTACCCGATACCGATTCGACACACTAAACTTTCGTCATTATATCTGTGCCGTTCAATTAAAGTAGCTTAAGTCACTTTAGATGGTTTGACTTTGAATTTAAAAAAAACATCAGTTTCCTTTGAAATTGTTTTATATTTTAATTAAGATTCTATTATAGGGGCATCTTGAACTACATCTTTGGCTAGTTAAACGTTAAAATATTGTTTGGGAATCTAATGAAATGGGGCTTTAAAGGGAAAAGGACCTATCTCGACATAGGCTACTTTCGGGGGTAAAAATTATTGATATTTTATAAAACATCGCCTAAAAACCCAAAATGTACAAATAAGACGGTCCTTTCTCAAGAGATGAGCAATGTGTTTGTATGTATGTAGTTAAGT
>NW_023458711.1:15010-15678 GCF_013731165.1 Rhagoletis pomonella
ATCAGTTTCCTTTGAAATTGTTTTATATTTTAATTAAGATTCTATTATAGGGGCATCTTGAACTACATCTTTGGCTAGTTAAACGTTAAAATATTGTTTGGGAATCTAATGAAATGGGGAAAGGACCTATCTCGACATAGGCTACTTTTGGGGGTAAAAATTATTGATATTTTATAAGACATCGCCTAAAAACCCAAAATGTACAAATAAGACGGTCCTTTCTCAAGAGATGAGCAATGTGTTTTTATGTTTGTAGTTAAGTGAAGCAAAGTATAATGTGTGCGTCGAACAAGGCAGGCAATTAAATCTGCACAATAATGATCAAGGCGAATTTAATAAGGTGGTGTTAGCCGTATATAAGTAAAAAATTACACTAACAAATTATTCGCAGATATTCATACTGTCATTAGTGTGAACTACAACAAACACGTAATTTTGATGTAATGTCCTCCATGGCGAAAAATTCAGATACGCCGGTAACACCACCTTATTAAATTCGCCTGATACTGATGTCGCAAAACACACTCTCGCCTTCTTTTACTTATCGCAACCGTCTTTCCAATTGCAATAGTTCTGGTGGCAATATTATTTATTTTTAATAGCTGACACTATATGTATGTGTACATAATAATAATAATAGATTGGCGCTTACATATATGTTAGTGTTT
>NW_023458711.1:15778-16207 GCF_013731165.1 Rhagoletis pomonella
TTGTCACACAAAGCGGAGGGACCTACAGTTTTACGCCGACTCCGAACGGCGATTGTATTTTTATGAGAAGCTGTTTTTCATGGCAGAAATACACTCGGAGGTTTGCCATTGCCTGCCGAGGGACGACCGCTGTTAAGAAAAAACCTTTTTCTATATTTTTTGGGATGTTGCTTTGACCAGGGCTTGAACCCAGGTGCTGATGTGTGAAAGCGCGCACTGCTTACCACTACACCACAGCGGCAGTGTATGTATGTGTACATATAACTCATATTTTTGGCTGTTGCGCGCTTTAATTAGAAATTCCAAGATTTCGGTACCGAGCATCGAAGGTATTTGATACTTTTTAAATTGGTACCGAGTATCGATCAATACTTAAAAGTAACGACTCAGCACATCACAAATTCTGAGAGCAATTGACAGTGGACCAAA
>NW_023458711.1:16307-17330 GCF_013731165.1 Rhagoletis pomonella
GCCGCTTTCGATGTCTCCTGAGTGATCGAAAAATGCGCTACGATCCTACTAAAGCAACATCCATTATAAATATTTGTTGCGCTTTCCACAATATTTGTAAAAAATTTAGAATCAGTGATCCAGATGAAGCTGCAATTTTTATTGACACCGTTGAATCATCAGAGCCAATCAGTGAAGATGCCAATAATACATCAGGAGAGTGCCGCAGAAGGCAAATAGCTGATGCTTTGTTGTAAAATTAATTGCAGTTCGGTTTATTGAATAAGCTCAAAATCATTTACCTTAATTTTGTTCTTTTTATTTCATTTTATACTTCAGAATTCTTTATTATATACATGTTAAATTAAACCTAATTGTTTCTATGCTCTCAAACTTAATAAAAATCACAAGTTCAATTCAGTACCTTCATCAAATATTAAACTTAAAATTAATTCATCACATGCTTTTATAAATAAAAATAAAAAACACAAATTAAGTTCAGCCGTTAAAAACATATTAAACTTAAAACTAGTTCATCACATTTTTTATAAATAAAAATTAAAAAAATCACAAATTCAATCAACATAAACAAAAGATGGATATGAAACTAAAGAGTGGGAACCAAACCTGAAAATACAATCAAGTGTAATTTTGGCTGTATTTTAATGTTCTTAGTTCTAACTCCTTTAGTTTCATTTCCATATGCTGTCTTTTCTTCTCTAAAAATTTCTTCCCTCTTCCTTTCTTCCTTTAATTTCAATAAATTTAATTCTTCCTTTTTTAAATCGTACGTCTTTCTCATGTACCTCGCGATTTCTTCAAGCTTCTTCTCAATATTAGAAATCCTCTCTCAAAGTGTGTCTTACACTTCAGCCTGCTGTTCCAACGCTTTGATCCGAATGCTTTCCCGATCCTGAACTGTCATCCTTGGCCGTGGAGTTGATGATCGCGGTATCAAATAGGCATCTTGTGGAGCTTGTTCGCCTAGTGGCTCCTCTAAATAAATTCCGTTGCCACTCACCGCATTTTCTTCCACGTTCGTTC
>NW_023458711.1:17430-18777 GCF_013731165.1 Rhagoletis pomonella
TGAAATGCAACAGGAAAATGAACTGAGCCACCATATCATAAAAATGTGGGCGGTATTTAACGGGGCGTGGCATTTATTGCATTTTTTTCAAAATAAAATTTAAGTAAACGATTTTTCTCATCACTCATTTTTCTTTACATAATTTTATAAAATATTATAATTAATAATATAGAAGCTCGCATACTATATTTTTTATTTATTTTTATTAAAATCCCAAAATTCAGGGAGTTATAAAAAAGATACTTCCAAAGTAAAAACTACATAAAATTATGGAATAAACAACTTTATTAAAAAACACTTTGCAATACATTGTCCATAGAGTTAGTGACTCACAAATTAAGCGTATATAGTCTCAATGCGTCTTTAGTCGCTGCTTACATCACTTATAAATAGTTCGCGACAACATTAATTTCAATTTGTTTCATGATGGGTTCAGAAAGTAAAGACATAATACCAGCACAAAGAGTTCCGACTTTCGATATTTAAAATGATGGGATCCGATGATACTAAATATTAAATATTGAAACTGATCTTGCATGGTTTTTTTACGCGAAATCTTTCGTGTAAGAAATTCGCATACATTTCTAACATCTTTATTTTTTGACTCTAAGGTCTCTTCTGATATTATGCCAATCGGTAAAGAAAACTGTTGAGTTATATCCGCCCGATGTATTAATATTTTGAGGACGCTGGACGGCATATAGTACCAGAGATAGAGTTCCACGAATTTTTTCCCAGTCTCTGATAAGTAACGGCGAAAAGCTATAACATTTACGGCGTATCCGCAGAACATTGGTCTTAAAATAATTTGTTGTCTTTTTATTAAGACTTCACTTACTCCAGTTACACTAGACGCTAATGATTTTTGACTAAAAAAACGTCTAGCCGTATTTCCGTCATTTGCTGAACCCATTCCAGGTTTTGGGGCAACGACCAGTAAATGCATTTGGGATTTGATATTTTCTTTTACAGTCTTTTCTGGATTTTCCACTTTATCTTTTTCCCCAGCATTACGAGGCTTTCATCTTTTTATAACAAGCATGTAAAATAGAATTCCCAAACTTATACAAATTTTCATTATATGACAGTTTTCCAATATCCTCTAAGTCGTTCATTATACTCGGTGTCGTTCCACATATTCCACATGTTTGGGATGACGAGTCTGAAATTGTGCTGAATACCTTTCCATCTATCATAGTTAACAAGAAATTATGGCTGGTATTGTCACTTGTGAAGTGAATAAATTTGGCGAAGCGAATTAGCATTGTGAGTGGCGAATGAACTTTTTCGCCGGACATGCGTCGTTGCCATTCAAACAAATTAAATTAGTTCATTCTCATTTGACGT
>NW_023458711.1:18787-22106 GCF_013731165.1 Rhagoletis pomonella
TAAATAAATTCCGTTGCCACTCACCGCATTTTCTTCCACGTTCGTTCCAAATGAAGACCCTGCTGGGTTGACTGCTTCCTAAAGGTGGAGAAGCTCATCAACGGTTCGCTCTAGTGGTGCTTTGTTGTGTGTAAGGTTCTCCTCCTGTGGCCACAGTTTCTCGTCGGTTTGTCGCAATTTTTTTTTTGCTTCAGCTTGTAATCCAACCAAACCTAAATAGTACTCATAAGTAACTACGGTAACACAAACTAGTTCAGTTCTTACCTTATTCCACTCGCGTCCGTTACGCATTGGAGGACCAATGGCGTTAAGTTCAGTTGCAAACTTTTCCCCAAGGCTCTGCTCTGCTTTTCTTCGTTGAACCGAAGCTTCCCATTCCTCTTGCGACGTCTGGATTGTTTTCCATAATTGCAACCAGGTTTTGGAACTGCTGCGTCGTTGACCGTTTTGTTCTGGAAATTTTGTTTTGTTAAATAGAATTAAATAAATTAAATTCAAATTTACTTACGTCCTTTCCATTTCAAACGCGAACCAAATAAACAGTCGACAAATTTTGACAGCTCTGGCGAAGCGAATGTCGCTTTTTCGCTAGTGGCAATGCAAGAAATTCATTTTCGACAACCGTTCGCCATTTTGCGGCGAATTCGCTGGAAATTCGCGTCTCACAATTCGAGACCGCGAAATTCGCCGATATTTTCATTCGCTTCGCAAGTGACAATACCAGCCTATGATACGCCATAATCTCTTCACTTCCAATTTTAATTTTTGATGTGTAGACATCTTTGGTTTCGGTAGGGGTAAAATTTGCGAAGCTGTAACGCATAGCCCAGCAGAAAATTTCGAAGGGCTTAGCATGTGTAATGCAGCAGAAAATTTTTAATTTCATTAGAAGCACCCTGTGTTTACTTGCTATTGCAAATGGTTGCATACATTTAGGCATATGTAGAGTAAAAGGAAATGCCGTTTAAATGATTATTACTTCCGATAATGCAAACTCCGTGCACGCATACGACTATGTACCTATATTTATACATACTCATCCCTGAAGGAGAGATTGGTCCAATTGCTTGAAAAATATAGTCGTAGGTATAGTAGTTTTGTATATAGACCAAAGATAGTCCAAAAACTTAAAGCAATGTAATGTAAAACAGGTGAATTGTTCTGAAAGTGGTCCGAATGAAATGCATAAGGTATGAGTTTTGTTATAAAATTGGTTACAATGTCACGCATATATGTAGGCACTTAGTCAACAAATTTTCATGTGCGGCGTTGGCATGTAGAGAGAGTATCCGCTTAGAAAATCAGAGAACCTCAGTTCGAATCGCAGCTGGCGCAAGTTTTATTTTTGTTTTTTTCCCCCCAAAAATTGGTTACCATATAATGCAGAAGCGGACAATTGGTCCGAGCCAAGGACATTCAATGTTAAATGTAAATAGAATTTTACATGTTCCAGGACCAAACTTTGGACTACTTACAATCACTAGTTTGTGGTGTGCTCTAAGTCTATTCCGAGATCCTACAGGGCAAGTTTGTATGTAAATATATATGCATGAACTCATTTGTTGCAAGTGGTTTTGATATTCGTAGCATGGTTTTAGGCATAGGTTTAGTAGTCTATTGACGAAAAAAAAGCGAAAATTCTAACAATACTGAAAACATTTTAAATGGGTCCGTTGATAGCTCATGAACATATAACGGTAGACGCACATTGCATCCGATAGGCCGACCGATTTCGGCCGAACAATTTGACCGTCCGAACTGATGCGCACATTTAACCAGATTATTTGCCGACCGTATTTGTAAGCGCAAATCTAGTTTTCATTTAAATTTTGCAAGCGATGAAATATTTTGATAAATTTTAATTGACATACGCTAAACATGTGATTTTATAGGTAATTTTTTTGTTTTGCACCCAATAAGTTAATTTTTCGCAGTCCATTTCTACTTTTCACCTGACATCGGGGGAGAAAAACAAACACGTTTGAATTTATCGTCACTGACGGACGTCAATGGCCGATGTCGGTTCGGTTATCGGTTTATGTGTGAGAGCGCTCATATAATCACAAGGGTTTATTCATATCGCCCGCATATAGCCGATATCGGCCGAGCACAATACGGCCAATCCCGGCTGCAGTGTGCGCGTAGCGTAAGAACATATGTATATGTACTAGGGATGTTGCGAATGTGAAATTTTAGACATCCGCGGATGCGAATGTGGATGTGGATGCCTAACAGCTAACATCCGCGGATGCGGATGCGAATGCGGATGCCAAGTATTTTTTAAGAAATAATAAGGTAAGTAAATGAAACTATTTATGTCAGTAAAAAAATGGAAAAATTAGTAATTATACCCGAGCGCACTTGTGCACAAGGGTATATTAATTTTGTTCACATAACGGTTGTTTGTAACAGCCAAAACAAATCGAGATAGATATAGACAAATGCATACATAAATGATCAGGATGAAAAAAGAAATCGATTAAGCCATGTCTGTCTGTCCGTCCGTCTGTCCGTCTGTCCGTCCGACCGTGTACATGATAACTCGAGCAAAAATTGAGATATCTCAACGAAATTTGGTATGTAGGTTTCCCTTAATCCAAGGTAGGTTGGTATTGAAAACTGACGAAATCGGACTGCAACCACGCCCTCTTCCCATATAACGGTAATTTCCAGAAATACGAAAACTGCGATATTTTAGTAACTACTGAAGATAATTCACTCAAAATTGATATTTACAATAACTTTTAGACCAAAATCAAGAATATTATAAATTTTTGGAAAATGGGCGTAGCCACGCCCACTTATGGTTACATGTGTATATCTTGGTAACCGCTGCACAAATTTCTTCCAAACTTGGCACAGTTGTTGGCCTTGGTACAGCATAAAAAATCGCCGAAAATTTTTAAAATCGGACGATAACCACGCCCACATCCCATATAACGGTAATTTAGAGAAATACAAAATCTTCGATAAATCAGTAAATATTGAAGCTAATTTATTCAAAATTGATGCTTGCAACAATTCTTTACCAAGAAATACGTTAATGGTAAAATGGTGAACCATGCCTGCCCAGCATATGCTGTTGGCGCGGTTCTTAACCCTTGGCCACATTGGTGCAAGGCGGATGTTTCAATCGCCATCTGCATTTATTGTTCCACAGGAAGCCCAGGAGTCATAAATGAGTGGTTAAATAAATATAGGACGGAGGGGAAGATGACGACGGGTGGAGACTAATTAAAAGAAGTGATTGGAATAATAGCAAAAAGGGGAATCGCCGGATATCAAAGACCGGAACGAGCGGTCCAAGGACGGGTGGGCT
>NW_023458711.1:22206-35023 GCF_013731165.1 Rhagoletis pomonella
ATTATTTCGGTTTTTTCATATGCATTATTTCGGTTTTCAAACGAAAGAGTGCATATCCATAATTTCGGTTTTTCTAATATGCATTATTGCGGTTTTCAACCGAAACTATGCATATATGCATTATTTCGGGTTTTTTCATATGCATTATTTCGGTTTTCAACCGAAACTGTGCATATATGCATTATTTCGGTTTTTTTCGTATGCATTATTTCGGTTTTTTTCATAAGCATTATTTCGTATACACAGTTTCCATATGCACAATTTCAGGGTGCCGTTTCAATCGTCGTCTGCATCTATTGTCGCAAAGGAAGCCCACCCGTCCTTGGACCGCTCGTTCCGGTCATTGATTTACGGCGGTTCTCCTTTTTGCTATTACTCCAATCACTTCTTTTAATTAGTCTCCACCCTTCGTCATCTTCCCCTCCCTCCCCTATATTAATTTAGCCACTCATTTATGACTCCCTTTATACGTTTCAAATTATAACACAATATTTATTGTAGGACATTTATAAAAAAAAAAGTTTACTGTATAAACATATATGTAGTTATGTACTAAAAAAGAACTCAATTGGTATTTCCGGTCGCATAAAAAAAACCCAAACCTGAATTCGCAACTACTACGCTGCAACAACTACAGGAAACCCTAACAGCCTGCTTAAAAGAGCTCTCTTAGCGGATATATATATATATATATATATATGTGGTTTTTTCTGCTAGCTCGTTTCCCCGCTGCACTTATGTTTAAAAGCTTCGCACAATGTTACAGTGTGGTTGTAGCCCCTGCTGAGCGACTCAACGGGTGACACCAATAAAAGTTCCGGGTGTTATTGGCGTGGGGTATTTCCACTCACACGACCAGTCGCAAAAAGCATAAAATTTATATATCGCTTAAAATCTACCACTCACCAACGAGTTGTGCCGCGCCTCTCCTTGGCCAAGGATTTTTTCGGAAACTTCCAACGGCAAGACTCCGCGCTAATTTTTTGCACGCTTGCACACTTTCCCGCACTGTGGATGTCGACTTTATTTAACGCCAGGCAGTTTTAACTTCTGGCCTACCGCTAACCCCATTATATAGGCTGCTTTCTTCAGCATCCAAAACACCACTCTTTACCGCATACTCTTCATTGTCTTCCTGTAGCCAATCACAATTGTGCTCACCCTACTTCTATCCCTTTCCCGGCTAGATACTTTATTCATCACACCTCGACTCACACTCAGGCAACCCCCTTCATTAAAAGCTTTTATAATTTCTCATTGGGTATTTTTTTTTTCTTGTTCATTCTGGTTTTCCTGACATTTACACCCAAAACGAACACATCTTCGGATTAATTGGTAAATGTTGTGACAGGACATTGCTACGTTGCATTTCGTTTTACTCAAAAAAAAGGAAACATCGGATTATTGCCGATACAAAGGGAGATCGGCATTCTCTCCATCATCCAGAGCGGCCCAAATGTGATTCCTGAATGGTAAACGCCCAACGTGGGGAACACCCACCCTGACACGGTCTCCTGCCTCGAGAGCTCAGCCGGGCATGTGTTGCGGAAATTTGCTTGCTATACAAGTTCATAATTATATACAAACAAAAACCTAGTTCACGGGAGGATCACTATACATACATTGCCTCTATGAAAGAGCTTCACTTTTTTTGTACTTTGCAGGGCAGTTGTGGTATAACCTTTTCGGTGATCAATGCCTCTCCGCCGACTTGACCCTCATCGTTGGAGAGATGCATTCCAAAACCTTAGTGGATTTATTGCTTAATATTTTGGCATACCATGCTCCCAGGCTCTTTCCTGTAAGTGACTCCAACAGATACATGTTATTGCCAAGCGCTTTTGTTACGCGACACTTCGCAAACTCTCTACTAAATTTCGCGTTTATATTTTGTTTAAAATCGCTTAGCACAAAGTTGCGTTTAAAAACCTCTTGGCCCGGGCTAAAACGTATCTCACGGGTTCTTCTGTTGTAACGTGCCGCATTTATTATTATTATCATGAGTCTATCACTGGTGTCGAGCTAACTTTGTCGCGAGTGCATAATCCGCGCCGTTGGTAAACATATTCACACCGAATAACGCGAAATACGGAGAGACCCCGGTTGCCGAGTGTACCGCGCTGCGAAGGGCGCATTATATTTCTGATAAGTACAGATCCCAATCACGGTGGTCTTTATCGAGATATGATCTGATAGCGGCCAGCACTGATTGATTAACTCTTTCGGCTGCGTTAGATTGCGGAGCGTAATATGCTGTCTTCAAATGTTTTACGCCGTAGTTTTCCAGAAATTGCGTGAATTGTTTCGATATAAACTGTTTCCCGTTATCGGAGTGTACGGTCTCCGGTACCCCAAATTTACGAAAGATCTCTTCCGTGAGAAACTTTACCACATTCCCGGCGGGGGCGTCGCATATTGCATTCAGAAAAATAAATTTCGAAAAATGATCTACAACAATAAAAATGTGACTGTTCCCGCGCTTTGACCTCGGATATTTACCAAGAAAATCCACGTATATTTTCTGGAATGGGCGTACCGTAATTACTTGGTTTCCCATGCCAGGTTTTAAAATCGCGTTACTGGGCTTTGTTTCCTTGCATGTTTGTCAATCGCGTACAAAACTTCGGACCTGTACCACCATATTTGGCCAGTAATACAACCGCCGCAAGCGATGGGGTGTTTTGGCCATACCCCCGTGTGCGTTGATTTCTGGGCAGTGCGCGTTCTCTACAAGAGTAGAGGTTAGTGCTTCTGGTATCCACAGCTTCCATTCGGTGTCCTCGAGTTCCACGTTCGTGGCCAAAACCTTTTTAAACACTAAACCGTCTTCTACCTTTAAATCCAGCAGCCGCTCTGCGTTCGCTTCGATCGTCCTAACTAGCTCCTGATATCCTGGGAATTCGAGATTTCGTCAATACATCGCGATAGCGTATCGGCAACTATGTTGTCCGCGCCTTTGCGGTGCTCAATGTCAAAATTAAAACCTTGCAGTTGTAGTGACCACCTGGCTAATCTACCATTCAAGTCTTTCAAATACATCAGCCACTTCAGGCTAGCGTGGTCCGTCTCCACCGTAATAGGCATTAAATCTATATACGGACGGAATTTCTTAACAGTCATCACAGCTGCTAGGCATTCTTTTTCTGTTATGCTGTACTTACGCTGACAGTCGTTTAGTTTTGTGTGTGCTATTGGTTTCTCCGCCCCGTCATTTTGCTTTTGGTATAGTACAGCGCCTACTCCATAATCAGACGCATCACACTGAACCCAAAAGTGTTTAGAGAAATCTGGGTGTTTAAGGACCGGTGCGCTTGTGAGTGCTCTTTTCACGCTCTTGAACGCTTCCAAAGCTTGCGTGGTCATTTCGAATTTCTGCCCTATTTTCAACGTATCGGTCAACGGCGCTGCCATCGCGGCGAAATCTTTAATAAAACGTCTATACCACCCGGCAGTACCAAGAAAACTGCGTACTTGTTTAATGGATTTAGGGACAGGAATCTTTTGTATAGCTTTAATTTTTTCAGGGTCAGTCTTTAGCATGCCGCCACCTACAATGTAACCCAGGTAGGGTAACTCTTTGAAACAAAATTTTGATTTATTTAATCCGGTCGGCGCTGTGGTGTAGGGTAAGCAGTGCGCGCTTCCACTCCACAATGCCTGGGTTCAAATCCTGGTGAAAGCTACATCGCAAAAATATAGAAAAAAAGGCAATGGCAAGCCTCCGAGTGTATTTCTGCATGAAAAACAGCTTCTCATAATAATACAATCGCCGTTCGGAGTCGGCGTAAAACTGTAGGTCCCTCCGCTTTGTGTGACAACATCATGGCGCACGCCACAAATCGGAGGAGAAGCTCGGCCAAACACTAACATATGTGTAAGCGCCAATCTATTATTATTATTATTGTTAAATTTGCATTCTTCAAGCAGGTTGAAACTTCGCTTAGGATCCTGAGGTGCGAGTTGAAGTCCGGCGCAATGATCAGTAAGTCATCCAAGTATATAAAAACGTTAGATTTGAGTTGTGGAATCACACGGTCCATTAGTCGACACAACCTTTGCGCAGCATTGCATAATCCGAACGGCATTGTTGCGAATTGGTACAGCGGACCACGTCACTGAAAATGCCGTATATGGTCTGCAACTCTCCTCTAACTCAATTTGCCAGAAAGCGAATTTTAAGTCGACGCTGCTTATGAAATGGGTATCGTCGATCCGGCTGAAAATGCCCTCGATGCTTTGTAATGGATATGCGTCTTTTACAGTCACGGCATTTAGTTTACGCGCGTCCAGGCAGAAGCGATTCTTTCCGGGTTTGCGGACGATTGTGGTACGATTACTCCATGGGCTTTCACTTTCTTAAAGTACCCCCAATTCCAGCATCTTGTGGACTTCGGCATACACGATTGCTTGCATCGCCGGCGACAATGGCTAGTGGCGGTCTTTTGTGGGTACTGCCTCATCGACCAACTTTATAAAGTGCTTTTCCAACTGAATACGTCCCAATTCGTGCTTTTCGTAAGTTTTAAAACCACTCACCACCAGCTCCAAGCGTTCTTTTTGGTCTGCCGAAAGGATATGCAACACGCGCCGCTTATTCCTGTCTTCTTCGGACACCATCTCTTGTTCTAACTTGGTTAAATCAATTTCATTCACGGATATCACTTCTGGGGCCAAACGGAAGGCGCGCCAGAAGTCCACCCCAAGGTAAATCTTTTGCCCTAGGTATGGGCATAAAAAAAAGTAATGTTCTGTTCTAAGTTTTTGTATTTCACAGGTATGGTGAGCTTGCCTAGTACATTGTGCGCGCGACCACCTGCAGTTTTTACACAAGTAATGTTAAATTGGTGCGCCTATCTCTTCCACGAACTCGCGACTGCCCCGGCCCAGAATGCTTACGGACGCCCCAGTGTCTAACAAGCCGCGCGTCGATACCCCTTTTATTTCTATGTCTGCGTAAACGCGCGGAGCCTGTTGATCGGCGTTTGTTTTCCGCTGACGGAATCCTTCACGGGCCTTTTGTATTCTTCGCGACACTCCTTGGTGTCCCATTAGTGCACTCTCCGCGAAAATTCGTTGGCGCGTTTCGAGATAATTCTATCTTCGTAAAATGGCCTAACCCCATTACGTGTGATTGCTATGTTTCCCTTTTTTCCTATTTTACTACAAATGATATTTTGCGTTTTAGTTTCATATGGGTTTGCATCCCGGCTGAACTTATTGCCTGCTTGTGTATTCGGCGAGGCCTCTACTCGTGCGGGGTTTGAGTGGAGTGCGATTCCCCCGTCGTAATCGCGTTCCGTACTGCGTTTCCCGCTGGATTACACGTTGGACACTTAGGTGTTATCACATCCAACTTTCCGCACTTGAAACAAAAAATGCGACGATGAAGCGACATGCATTCGGTGAAAAAGTGGCCTTCGGCACTACAATGCCAGCATGACACATTTCTGCGCCCGACTGGTGGCTTAGCAGAGCGTTGATGGCGTATTTCCTCCACGGTGACTTGACCCTCATCATCGGGAGTAAAACGCTTATCGTCTTCGAGTGAAGGGATTTCCTTTACATGCTGTGCGCGTTGCCCAAAGTTGATAGAAATCGCGGGTTCGCGGCGCGGAGAACATCGTTCTAGCTCTTTGCATTCTAGCCTGAGATGTTCCGGAGAGTATCCGGAAATCGAGTAAACTATCTTGGCCAGGGATTCGCGCAAGTTGCCTTTCACTAACCTTATTATCTCGTATTCAGCGATGGGATTCTTAAGGCGTTAGCGCAGTGTACCAACCACATGAAAATATTCGTCGATAGTCTCCCCAGGCCTTTGCTTCCGCTCCGTTAATTCTCTCAGGATTTCAAAGTCGGTGCGTTGTGATGCGAACTGGTGTCTGAGTGCAAATTGTAAACTGGTCCAGTCGACCTTACCGTGGGAACGGATATACAGCCAGTACCACTCACGCGCCTCTCCGCCCAATAGCCGATGGAAATCGCCTAATATCTCGGCCCACGAACACACGTATTGCTCTTTTAAGTACTCTAAACGGAACAAATAATCCTCGATAGACATAGAATCGCGATGACCCTGACAGTTTAGGCCCCTCTTTTCTATATTGATTTCCGAGCTAATAATTTCCATGATGTTTTTTCTTCCAGATGCCGGACGAGCGACTTCGAAGACAGCCGCTGGAATCCCTCTGCTATTGGCGGTTGGCGAGGTGGTGGTGGCTTAGCGAGGGCGCATGCATACGCATCCGAATTGGACACTGCACCGTAACTATTTCTGTTTGTATGGTTTTGATTAATATTGTTGTTCCTATGTAGTTCTCCTGAGCGTCCGGAATTAAACGAATCGATACTGGAGTTGTGTCTTGCTCTTTTGTTGGTCCGATTTCGCGACCTATTACCGAACCTTGACGATTCCATTTCTGCACCTGTCGTTCTGCTCAAACCCGGCAAGCTTTCGCGCATCTCCTTTAAGATAGTGTCTTTTACCTCAGCCACCATTTCCTAAAACCGGCGCGAACTCGTTGCGAAAATTTCGCTCGTTGGTTACATAGTTTGAGGACCCGGTTAGCGTCGCTATTGTTAGCGGACGGAGGATGGGGAAAAGTCAAGGTGGGTGTTGGCACTCCCACTGGGTGCGTTATTTCCGACTCGTTATGTTGTTTTGGTACCGTCCTGTACCGCGATCTTGATTCCCTGGTAAATTATTGTAGTCTCCCTGCCTAATATCTCCACCACATGCCCCCGCATTACCGCCCAATTCGATCCGAGAGATCTATAAATGCTGAGTCGTTTGCGCATGGCTCCTTAAGGTTTGGACCATTCGCTGAATGCATAGCAGCGTTTCTAGTTCTAGAGCGCGTCTTCTATGGGATGGACACACCTTTCATCCGCTTATATTTTTTACCTATAGCCCTCAATTTACTCTTTTTGTTCTTCAAACAAGTCTGATTTACATGCGGGAAGTTCAGATGACTTGAGGGTATCAAATTATTATTATTATATATATATATATATTTTTATGAATTTATAGTCGTGATTGGAGCAGCCCTTCATTCCTGTGAGAGCGTATGCTCTTTCTGTAACTAAAAATGTCGGACGATTATTTTTTGGAAGATCTATCGCGTTATGCTACACAATTGTTTGAACAGTTGCGGTCACAACGCCTCTTTGCATTCAAGCAACTAACTCTTTTAAGCAATACGGACTTGAAGAAGAGTTAAAATATATATAAGTAAAAACCAACTGAATCTACTGTCAAACCACACTTTATTACGTGCATTCCACTAACTTACTAAAAAAAAGGATTTGTTTTATGACGATGCTTCTAGCTTGGACTACTTCTATCCGACTATGCCATCGGTGGGCTATTGTCGGTGTCTGACCACCTGCTCCCCCGTTCCTATGCAGATGCCATGGAATTTTAGTGGGCTCCACCTAAACAAGTCACTGGTTTGGTAGAAGGTCACATATAGCCAGACCCAGGTTGAATGAACGGATTGTATGTAGTATACTAAATAATAATTTCCTTTTTTTTGAAATATATTTATAATTGAATGAGCTGTCTGTTTATTTCCTCTGATTCTTATTATTTCTGTCCTGATTTTTTTCCTCAGAACATCTACTTTTCTGGCTCATTCGCGGGCGCCAATTTCAACCTGTGGCGCTGATCTCATCGCTATGTTTTAGTTTGGAGACCATATTTATTATTGTCACGTACACGTACCTGCATATCCGCCTTTTTTTGCCATCAATTGGTGAACCATGCTAGCTCAGCATATTCTGTTGGCGCGGTTCTTAACCCTTGGCCACATTGGTGCAAGGCGGATGTTTCAATCGTCATCTGCATTTATTGTTCCACAGGAAGCCCACCCGTCCTTGGACCGCTCGTTCGTCGTCTTCCCCTCCCTCCTATATCTATTTAACCACTCATTTATGACTCCCTTTATACGTTTCAAATTATAACACCGTATTTATTATAGGATATTTATAAAAAAAAAAAGTTTACAGTATAAACATATATATAAAACTAGTGAGCACGAGAGTATAATTCGACTTTTAGAGCACCTAGAAATGTGAAATTTGAAATGCAACAGGAAAATGAACTGAGCCACCATATCATAAAAATGTGGGCGGTATTTAACGGGGCGTGGCATTTATTGCATTTTTTTCAAAATAAAATTTAAGTAAACGATTTTTCTCATCACTCATTTTTCTTTACATAGTTTTATAAAATATTATAATTAATAATATAGAAGCTCGCATACTATATTTTTTATTTATTTTTATTAAAATCCCAAAATTCAGGGAGTTATAAAAAAGATACTTCCAAAGTAAAAACTACTGCCAAAATGGACTCTGGTTCAAATGGCAACGACATCCAAATAGCCACAAACGAGGAGGAGGCGCTCTTATCGTCACAGCAGGAGGAAGCTAGTGCTCCTAAAAGAAAACTCTCTGGAGCAGGTAAAAAGCGCTACAAATTCTACCTCTCCAGAGGTGTCAGCGAAAGCGAGGCCAAACGGCTAGCCATTATTCCGATGGCAAAAGGAAAAGCCGAACTGGCATTGCTGGTTGGCACAAAGCTTAAGAGGAACCGATCGGTCAACCTCACATCTTCCCCGGTGGAGAACTCTCCCAAACGGAAACCAGGTCCAGCTGACAAAAGGGCCCATATGGGACCAAAGGAACCTAGTGTTAAGGCAACTTTTGCCGATGTCACAAAGGCGCCGACCTGTTAGGCGGACATTGGTAATGGGGTTAAGTTAGGGTTACTCCCCAAAGGGAACCCTAAGGCACTTTGGTCCTTAGACCAACTACAGGCCATTCAGACGGCCATCCTGGAGGAGGTGAGGCGGCAGCGAAAGGGCTCTGTGAAGCCCAAGTTTAGCGGTTGCACCTTCCGTCCGGGATGGATGTCCATTGGCTGCGGAGACGCTGAAACGCTGGAATGGCTGCGCAAGGTATCCCAAACCCTGAAGCCTTGGAAGGGCGCGGAAATTGTGGCAATGAATGCCACTGACGTGCCCAAACCCAGTGTATACGTTGGGTACTTTCCGGAGTCATCAACCACTCCAGTGGACAGTATCCTTGGCCTTGTCGAGAGTCAGAACGAAGGGCTGCGGGTAGGTAGCTAGAGGGTGCTCAACAGGGTACAGAAGGGACCCACCACTGAGCTCACTCTAGCGGTTGACCCGCACTCAGCGGAGACACTCGACAGGCTGGGAACCTAGTCAATTATGGATATGGCAGGGTGCGCATCCATAAAAAAGGGAAGACGACTGAGTCGTCAGACCCGAAGGGTACACAGCCTGCTATAGCCAGTTCCTCCTCCACTGCACAAAGTGCGTGCTTCAAAGAGGGACCTTGCGGTTCCAAGGACGTACGCAAGGGACTGCAAAGGTTACCTTCAGAGCAGTCAGGGGCAGCGGAGAAGGAAAAAGCACCTGTCCAGGAGTCCATAGAGCGGCCCTGCTGCTCAGAAGACACTCCTGGCACGGAAAAGAGGGTACCTTCCAGCCCAGAGAAATCAAAGGGCCCTTTCGCCCAAAATCCCTTCCGTCCTCCGCTAAATGCGAATCGGAGACAAGGTCGAGGGGAGATTTCAATGGAGGAGAAGACCCTGATGGCCACCAATAGGGGGAAAAAGATGGCCAAGCGGGCTTCAAGGCCGAAAAATGGCAAACCCCCCAAGCGATAGGCCTAGGCACATTAAGTGCCTGCAAGTAAACCTCCATCATGCAAAGGCGGCCTCTGACGTCTTATGCAGGAGGTTCAAAACAGAACTCTTGGATGTCGCATTCATCCAAGAACCGTGGGTTTTCGCCGGGGCTATTAAAGGCCTAAACGACTGTGATGGTAAGATAATTTACGATACCACACACTGCAGGCCCAGAGCGGCCATATTACTACGTAATAACATGACTTTTGTTCCCATTTCAGAGTTGACACAACAGGACTTAGCTGCTGTATGGACTAAAGTGCCCACTCAAATGGGAGGACAAGAGGTCGTTCTCGCTTCAGCTTACCTCCCAGGCGACAGCTGTGAGATGCCCACAAGGGAAGTAATAGCCCTAGAGGAGTACTGCAGAAGGAGAAAGCTGAAACTAGTAATGAGCTGTGACGCCAATGCCCATCACTGTGTTTGGGGTAGCTCGGACACCAATTCTAGAGGTGAGTCATTTCTTGAATTTATCACTAAGAACAATTTATTTATTCTTAACCGGGGTAATGAGCCGACCTTTGTCAATGCTATAAGAGGGGAGGTTCTAGACTTGACAATTTCCTCAACTAGCTTGTCGACATTTATCTCAAACTGGCATGTCTCAAATGAGGTATCTATGTCGGACCACCGGCATATTCGATTCGATATAGAAGCCCAAAGAGTAACAAACCATGTTTACAGAAATCCCAGAAAAACAAACTGGGAACTCTTTCGCCTCCACATAGAGCTGGAAGTGAATGGTTCTACGGCACCAATTTCATCCGTCTATGAACTTGAGGACGAGGCGAGAAAGTTCCAAGATGTTCTTAAACAAGGTTTTGAAGAGAGCTGCCCACTGGTGGAGCGATTCTCTCGGAAAACTAAGGAAAAGAGCCAGGAAACTTTTCAATAGGGCAAAGTCAACAGGTGACTGGACCGCCTACAAGTCAGCCCTAACCGCTTACAACTGTGAGCTCAGAAGGTCTAAAAGGGCTACGTGGCGTGAGCACTGCGGAAGTATTTCCTCTCTTCCAGAGGTGCATCGCCTTCAGAAGGCCCTTAAACTAGATCATCTGAAAGTCCTCTGCACTTTGAAAAGACCAGATGGTACCTACACTGGCACCCCGGGAGAAACCAGCAGGCTTCTGCTAGAAACCCACTTCCCGGGATGTATTCCACAAGGCACATGTCTTTCGACAAACACGGCGAACGCTGTGTGCGCAAACAGGAGGACTAGAGGCCTAGCAGGAAGAATCGTCAGTGTGGAAAAGATATCGTGGGCCATTTCAACCTTTAGTGCATATAAATCCCCTGGTCCAGATGGTATCTACCCATGCCTGCTGCAGCAGAGCTTGGGCTTAATATCTGGGCCACTAGTCAGATTGCTGAGAGCAAGTCTCTTACTTGCTCACATACCAACAACATGGAGTGAAGTCAAAGTGGTCTTTATACCCAAAGTGGGGAAAAACTCAGCACAACTCCCAAAGGCGTATAGGCCAATTAGCCTCAGTTCCTTTCTAGTAAAGACACTAGAAAAACTTATTGACTTTCACATAAGGGATAACTTTCTCAGGAATAAGCCTCTGTGTCAGAGTCAGCACGCATACCAGGCAGGCAAATCTACTATTACTGCAATACATAGCCTAACTCAAGTCATTGAAAAGGCATTGCGGTATAAACAGATAGCTTTGTGTGCATTCCTGGACATATCAGGTGCTTTCGACAATACGTCTTATGAAGCAATATCGACAGCTATGATACGAAAGGATATTCCTGTCCTTCTAACGGACTGGATCATAAGCATGTTGAGGTCCAGAACCATAATAGCGGAACTAGGAGACAAAAGGCAAGCAGTAAATGCCACCCGTGGCTGTCCTCAAGGGGGAGTCTTATCGCCCCTACTTTGGACACTGGTTGTTGACGAAGTTCTTGAAAAGCTAAATGGCAATGGATTCAAGGCATACGGATATGCAGATGACCTAGTCATCTACGTTGTCGGCTGGCATGAGGACACAATTTGTTCCAGATTGCAAGCTGCGCTCAGTCTAACGGAAGACTGGTGTGCTTCAAAGGGATTGTCAATAAACCCGCAGAAGTCCACCGTTGTCCCATTTACCAATAGAAGGAAAGTCAACTTGACTAAACCCACTTTGGCAGGGACAGAAATTTAGTTCTCAGAAGAGGCGAAGTATCTAGGGGTAACTCTGGACAAAAGGCTCAATTGGAACTCACATCTCCTTAACATTACCAACAAGGCTACAAGGGCGTTTTATGCCTGCCAGAGACTCCATGGTAAAACTGGGGGAATATCACCCAAACTAACGTATTGGTCTTTCAATACGGTCGTGAAACCTGTTGTCACATATGCGGCACTGGCCTGGTGGCCAAAAGCAAAGAAAGCAGTGGCGTGTGCCACCTTGAGCAAGCTACACCGCTTGATCTGTGTGGCCATCACAGGAGCTATGCGCACCTGTCCAACGGATGCCCTCGGTATAATTACAGGCATTCCTCCTCTATCTATTCTGATAGAAAAGGAGGCCTGCTGGAGCTCCATACGGCTGCCCAATGTAATCAGCATGAAGAGTGGAGATCTTTGGAGTCACTTGGAGGTTCTCAAGCCTTTTCTGGATGATCCCGCTATCAAGCTCACAGATATCATGCTACCGAAATTATCCTTTGATAAGCCCTACAAGGTCAGAATTCCTGAAAGGGACTGCTGTAAAGCGATAATATCTATGATTGACAAAGGGTCCCAAGTATGGTATACCGATGGATCAAAGATGGAAGACGGGAGTACTGGGGCAGGCGTACTTGGACCAAGGTTCCAGAAAAGCCTGCCAATGGGCTCATACCCAACCATATTCCAGGCGGAGATCTTCGCAATCGAAGTCTATGTTCGAGAATGTCTTCGGAGAAGGACAAACGGGGCCAGAATAAATATTATGTCGGATAGCCAGGCAGCACTAAGGGCCTTAGACTCATTTAAAACGACATCAAGGCTTGTGGACAGTTGTAAAACTCTTCTGAATAGCCTAGGAGCCCATAATAGAGTTACGCTGTGGTGGGTCCCTGAGCATGAAGGGTTTGAAGGCAACGAAAGGGCTGACTATCTCGCAAAAC
>NW_023458711.1:35123-35542 GCF_013731165.1 Rhagoletis pomonella
GCTTGTAGAGAACATGATATATCATATTTATATAATAAAGATTTAGAAAACCGACATATTGCTGATAAAAAATTAATTGAGAAGGCTTGGGAAAGAGTTAAATCGAAGGATAGCAATCCTAATGGGAAAACAAATGCTTGGTTAGTTACAAATATAATGAAGACAAAAACGAAATTCGGTATGGGGAACATTTATAGTTAAACTAAGAAAGTGGGAGGAAAAACTGGTTATCATCTCTTCAAACATGCTTTAAAAAGTGCTAAACAAAATTTAAAGAAAAGTGATAACTTAAAAGATGCAATTAAAATTTCACGAAAGGTTGTAAATAATATTTTTAGAGGAAAAAAATCTATAATAAAAGCACCACGTGTTATACCATTACCTAAATCTGGAGGATTTCTCCCATTAGCGCCTTTATT
>NW_023458711.1:35642-36422 GCF_013731165.1 Rhagoletis pomonella
CCTTATAAAAAGGGATTAGGATTATATTTAAAACCATACCAAAAAAACTCTTAATGAAGCTACCCAGAAGACCTCTTACTGATGTAGACTTAAAGAAGTATTCAAAATTTATTCCAAATTTTAGAGGGGTATTCATGTGTGACAGTTTACCCCGTAAACCATTTAAGAGAGAATGTGGAATAATACATTTGGATAGTTCAAAGGGTCTAGGAACGCATTGGGTAGCTTACTGGAAAAACGATAATGAGATTGATTACTTCGACAGCTTTGGAAACTTACAGCCTCCTAAGCAAATAATAAAGTATTTAGGAAAAAACATTATATATAACTATAATAAACAGCAAAGCTATAATTCATATAATTGCGGACATTTATGTTTAAAATTCTTATTATCAAAATAAATAAGTAAATATAAAACCTTCTTTTATTTCAAATTAAATTTTATTTGTTCTCATCATCAACATCAACAAGCCTTTCCATTCATATACACATACATATTAAATGCTTAGCAATCAGCTATGTACACATTACTAACACACTTTTCTAGGGGTGGAGCATCTATATATGTATATACATATGTACGTTTGTTTATATTTCTGACTGCATACCAACACACTACTAATTTTCGACATATAAACCACCTGGTATCGAATTTCTTAGATTTCCATCAGCGGTACACCCTGTGATCGATTCCGGTTCTGAATGGTATCGGATTTCTCAGCTTTCCATCAGCGGTACACCCTGTGATCGATTCCGGTTCTGAATGGTATCGGATTTCTC
>NW_023458711.1:36432-40810 GCF_013731165.1 Rhagoletis pomonella
GGTACACCCTGTGATCGATTCCGGTTCTGAATGGTATCGGATTTCTCGGATTTCCATCAGCGGAACACTCTGTGATCGGTTCCGGTTCCGGACTCAGATTTGTCACCAGCGACATCTTGCGGCTTTTATCTGGGTTCTGAACTTGGATTATCGGCGACATCTTGCGGCGGAGCAGCAAAGCTTGCGGCAGAGCACCAGCAAACCGTATAGCGGTTCTGCACCGGTGCAAGCAGCAAACCATATGCCGATTCTGGACCAGTGCAAGCAGCGCTGCTGCGGCATAAATATACTACTTGCGTCTGATCCAACGTTTGATTTGCCTCTTATGTACTCCATTGTGAAGTCGTTCTGACAGTTCTAGGCGAATTCTAGCAAGTTTTGAGGACGGGTCCTTCACGTTAAAAAGATAAACTAAGGGTCGATAGTCAGACTTCACCTTAAAGTGAGTGCCGTAAACATAAGGTCGAAACTGCTTAATAGCAAAATATACAGCTAAAAGTTCTAGTTCTATAATCAATTTAAATAAACGAAAAACTTCACATCTTGGAGGAATTACTAAAGTGTCGGTATTTGAACCGTTCAAAATTGCTATTTTAGGGCTTTCTGCCCCAATGCCGATAGTTGTGCAGTCATTTGTGTAGTTAATAATACATCTGGTCGTCTTTAAAAAGTCCTTGCCTAGTATGCCGTCAGAAGGTCTATTAAAACTGTCATCTACAACGTGGAGAGTATGCGGAATAAAAAAATTAGATACAACCAAGTTTGTACTTACGGTTCCCAATGTTACAACCGTTTCTGTTGTTACACCAGTGATGTTTATCGTATTGCTACTGTTAATTGCGGAATCCCTTTTTGAACTGGAAATGTTGATTAAAGGGATGTCTGCTTGTGAATCTACTAGAAACGAGCATAATTAGTAAGAATCGGTACAATTTCTGTTTCTGTTACTATTTGGTTTATTGGCCCGTGACCTAAAAGATAACACCTGCCGCTCTTTGACTTCATTATTGTGTTCTACAATCATTTTTGCGACTACATCCTTTGAATCGGTAAAACTTGTTGATGCCAAAATAGATTTCACTAGCTCTGAACGACTGTTCAGCTTGCAATCGGTTACTGTCTGCTAGAGCTGCAAATATATCGATGTCAGTATCGATATATCGAGTAATTGGTTTTTTTTGCCGACATCGATATTTTTTTTCGATATCGAGTATGGCATAGCCATTTTCTCATTACTTATTTTTGCGCCAAACAACATCAGTGACTGATTTAATAGACTAAAAATCTGCATACCAAACTTTTTAATTGAAATTCTTATTAAAAAGTTCGCAATTTTTAAGAAACTTTTTTGATTTTTTTCTAATTTTTACAAAAATTTTACAATTTACGTTTATATGGCCTTTGTTACAGATTGAGCTATACTTTTATAAAAAAGTGATGAAAAAAAATATAGAATGAAAAAACATTGCGAATACTGTAATAATATCACTGTGTGATTTTGAGTGTGGGTCACTGTTCATACATACATACATATGTACCTCATATATATGTATAATAAAATTTTCTGTTCGTAAATGGTTCTATGCATGCAAAGCTTGCGGCAGAGCACCAGCAAACCGTATAGCGGTTCTGCACCGGTGCAAGCAGCAAAGACTGCTTTTACACAGTTCAAGTATTGAATTCAATTCTGCTCGCATGTGGAAGAGAGGGGGTGAGAAGAAAAGGGACGAGTACACATGCGTCTGTACCGTCAAGTCGTTTCAACTTTCTTGCTTTGCTTTTAGCATTTTCGTTGCTTCCCATTAAAAGAACCAAAAACTTGAATTCAACAGAATTGAAACGTGTAAAAGCAAATAGAAAACACAAAAGAGAATGAGCAAGAATTGCTTTCAAGTACTTGAATCATGTAAATCGGCATAAATATACTACTGACGCACTTTCACGCATTACCATTAATGAACTAAAAGACTCGACAAAACATGTTTTAGCAATGAAAACGCGGGGGGTGAAATAACACAAACGGCAATAACGCAAATTTGTGTTATTTCCCAATTGAATGTGAAATAACACAAATTTGCTTTATTTCATTTCTCGTTGAGCAATAAGACCAACTTTTAAACTTAACAATTTGAGTAATAAGGCAAACTAGTGCACATATGTAGGTAGTCACCCAGTTACATTTGACAAAAAGTAGTACATGAACAAGTTAAATGGACGGATTTGTAAATATACAATATTCAAAGTGCCCGGCGTCGCGGCGGTCCGCGTTCGCGCGCCGCCCCGCGCCAACCCGCGCGGCGCCGCGTTCGACGTCGCGCTCGCGTCCCCCGCCCCTCCCCTCCTTTCGCAATTATGTACTGGTGGCATTATAACCGTTTAGAAAAAGGAAAATGGATAAAATAACACTAGTTCACTTCTGAAACTGCTTTTTAATGTCCAAGTAATGGGAATTATTGTGTATGGTGTTATTGCATGCATCCCACCCATAGTGGAATTTACCAGGTGCCACTGCTTTATTTGAAAATTTGCGTATAAAATGTGACTATAAGGCAGCCGAATGTCAGAAAATAAAGCGAGAAAGCCATTATTACTTCATCTGTTTATTGCGACATGGTTCCATGCAAACATTTTAAGGTTTTCCAGCAATGTTTTTAACATATATTAAAAAGCATGCAGAAAAAATTCATACAAAAGCGCTATGTCCAATATGCGGAGCAGTTTTTAAAGACGATGCTTTTCCTATATTTTGTTAGACTTTTCATAAGTAAAAATATTTTGTGAATTTTACTTTCTTCATATGAATTATATCACATTTTTGGTTTAATTCAAGGCCTCTCAAACAGGTTTAGAGCATTTGAGCAAAAACAACATTTGCCTGTATTTTGTTGTTGCTTCTGGTATCGAAGGTGCCAAAAACTGTTCTGGGCTCGAATCGTAACATCCGTTCACGGATCGAAAACGATACGAAAGAAAATTACGTGATACGTCAGGCATAAGCTAAATTTGACAAAAAGTACGTTCACGTATGTCTAAATCCGAAAAATGTGTTTTTACGTGACGAGTAGTACGATATCGTATGTGACGATTCGAGCCCTGATTTTTTTCTTCTACATCAAAGCGTGCCATGCGAAATACGAAAAGGATAAAAATTTTAAATTGAAAAAATTAAAATTGTTGCAACTTTCTTTCTTAGTAAATTGGTTCGCTTCTCGAAGCATTGATCCATCCTGTGCCAGGCCCAGTAATCAGCGGTTGTGCTGCTGAATTGGGCGAGCGTTCCAAAAGCTGCTATTTAATCGCTGGTTTTGTATGGAAAATGTTTCACATGTAAATAGATTTTAACAATTTAGAATTTTTGTGAGAAGAAATTAAAAATATTTAACATTTTCGAGAACAAATAACTTGAAAAAAATCAAATCAGCTGCTATACTGATATTACCTGTTCAATGTGCCTTGGTTTAATTGTGTTTTTGGAATAAACAAAGTTCTTTTTCCTTCTGTCAGTAAACTGTTTTTTTTTACAAATAGTATAAATAAGCAATGGGAAATAAGGCAAAATTTGTTTTATTTCCAACCTTTGTTGGAAATAAAGCAAAACTCAGATTTTGGTATAATTTTTCCATTTAAAAGTTTGTGTTATTTGGAAAGAGGTCGCTGCGCTTCTATAAGCCGCATGGGCAATGTGTACATTTTTTAATCTTAAAAAAAATTTTAAATGCTATAATCACTTTTTTAAAGCTTTTCTACCTAAATAATATATAGCAAATATCTTAAAAAAGGCAAAAAAAAAGGCAAATATCTTAAAAAAGGCAAAAAAAGGCATCATCAAATGTGTATATATGGAATCAGGGAAAGCTAAATCGTTGACATTCTTAATCGAATATACTCTATCTCTTTAGCAGAAAAAAAGGCAATTTCCATAATATCCGTACCCTGCTCATAACCATTTCTTTATAATATTCACTTTTGTGAGTTTATAACATAACTAAAAAAAAAAAATAAAAAATATGAGCAAAACTGAGAATCCACAAGTCCAGGTTGAGGACACCAAGGCTTTAAAACGACAAAGGTCGCTTTTAAAGAGGAGCATACAGCGAGTAAATTCGGGCATTCTGGTTAAATCAATTTCGACTAATCCAGAAGAATTAGAGTGCCGGCTTGACATGTTGAACGCAAATAGCGAAAAGCTCATGAAATGTCAAGCCAAAATTGAAGAAATAGATGAAGAGGACATGACCCGAGGAGAGTTAGAGGATATAATTGTGTAAACGAAAGCCATTATAAAATCAATTTTAGCGAAGAACAAAACCTCGTTTGCCGAAACCTCATTTGTAGCGCCTCACAGCTCAAGACTCCCAAAAATGAATTTGCCAAAGTT
>NW_023458711.1:40910-44313 GCF_013731165.1 Rhagoletis pomonella
AATATCGATAACAAAGACGATAACTATCGATAACAAAATCGAACAATATCGATAACATAATCGGAAAATATCGGTAACAAAATCGATAAATATCGATTACATAATCACTAAGTATCGATAACAAAATCGGTAAATATCGATAACAAACTCGATAAATATCGATAAAAAAATATCACTAACAAAATAGTTAAAAATATCGATTACAAAATCGATAACAAATCGATAAAATACCGATAAAAATATCGATTATATCGATAACTTCCGAAAATAATAGCATAATTGATAAAAATATCAATAAAAATTTCGATAACAAAATCGATAAAAATATCGATAACAGAACCGATAAAAATTTCGATTATTTTATCGATAAGTCTCGAGAATCCCGAAATGATCTAAAATCGCAAAATAGTTCCAAGATTGAGTCTCTCTCTTTATCCTTTCTTCTTTAATTACCTTTATTTTAATCTTTCTTCCCCTATTTTCGTCTTTACTTTTATCGGTATCCTTCCTCATCTTTGTTTTTACTTTTATGTTTATCATTTTCTTCATCCACATATACCCCTTCACCTTTGTCCTTATATATATAAGTAAAGTGTTTAAATTTACCTTAGTCTTCATTTTTGCCTTAACTTTACTCATCTTTGTTTTTGTTTTTATTTTTACCTTTGCCTTTATCCTTTTCTTTATCGATGTACATACGCACTTTCACTTATTTCATGTATTGGTCTTTTTCTAGGTTTTATTCTTTAACCTTTTATTAGCAAGTTTTTGTCAAATTAAATAATACCATACACTCAATAAGCACTTGTTTCAGCCCCAATCATTTCCGTTGCATCATTTCCGTTGCACCAGTGCAATTCCCCTGAATTTGGCAATTTACTCCCAACCAACCAACCGCCGCTAAAGAAGTTTCACTTCAAAAAAATTAAATTGGTCGGAATTTCATGATGTTGAATTATTTTTAATAAATATACTACAAATATAGCTAGAAATTGTTCCTCTATAAACAAAGAGGTGAATATAATAGCCTTTGGCAATATACATTGCATAAAATGGGTTAATACACGTACACGGCTATTGCTTACCTTTTCGGTTTTAAATTTTTACCCCGCATCAAGCACCTGCTGCCCATCGCTACTCTACTATAACGACACAATTAAAATTGGAAATCAAACTAACTTATTTTAAAATTTTAGCTTGCACTGAGCCCCAATGAAATAAAAGAAATAAAAATGTACAAAAGACAAAAGACTGAACTTAAGTATTGTTTTTTGTTTTTATATAAAGAAAACGTATGTTCGTATATTTACAGCATAAGAGATGTACAGATTTTTTTATTAATTACATGAATATGTTTTTGGTATGTTTTTTTCTAATAAGTAATCATTATTTAATAAATATGTCTGTTTTTTTCATCAAATTATACCATCGTCGTTGGAAAAGATACTTTAGTATTGTCGTATGTTCTATGGACAAAACAAAGTGGTGAGTAAACGCTACTTACGACAAATGTATACGGAATGAAGAGTCAATTTTCTTATTAACGTTAAGAGATATTAAATTTAAAAATATGGAAAATCAAAACTAATAACACCAACTAAGTCTCCTTCAAAAATTACCAAAATCTACCGTACAGTTTCGGATTAATTTTCTCAAAACCGTGTTTTGTAACATTCGACATCCGTTTTCTGAGACGGCGATACGTACTACCACTCTGCAACATCTAAATTACAAAACGTTTTTTGAGCCCGGTGGGCATATTCTAACTTAAGTTATTAAAACAAAGAAAGAGATGTGATGGTTAGGACCTTTGTGAATTAAGGTAACGATATGTAAAATATTATCCTTGCATTGATTTGCGTTTCTATTTTTACATTTATTTAAGTGACTTTCTATACTACTAAGTTAAAAAAGATTTAAGAGATGTTTCTTATACCCACAGTGACATATCTTGATTACTTTTTTATGCGAAATTTTAAAATTTTTTATTCAATGACAGCCAAAATAAAAAGTGATAATCTACTTATCAAATGTCAAGCCAAAATTGAAGAAATAGATGAAGAGGACATGACCCGTGGAGAGTTAGAGGATATAATTGTGGAAACGAAAGCCATTATAAAATCAATTTTAGCGAAGAACAAAACCTCGTTTGCCGAAACCTCATTTGTAGCGCCTCACAGCTCAAGACTCCCAAAAATGAATTTGCCAAAGTTTAAAGGGCAATATTCGGAGTTCAAAAATTTCATGAGCTTGTTCGAGAGCCTAGTTCACAATGATCCCACGATCCCAGATATTGAGAAATTCAACCATTTAGTTAATTGTCTGTCTGGGGAAGCTTTGGGAACAGTAAAGGCCTTCCAAATGTCGGATGAAAACTATCCGAAGGCCTTGGTAAGTCTTAAAAAGGTATATGATAATAAATGTTTAATATTTTTCGATACAATATCAAAATTGTTTGAGCTGCCAAATATTCCAAAGCCATCGGCGCTTGCATTACGCACGATGACCGATACAGTGTCGGCTGTTTATGACTCATTGCTGTCCTTGGGTTATGATGAAAATTGACCCCGCTACGAGATCTAAATGGGAAGAACAACTGGATTACGATAAACTGCCACTATGGAGAGAATGCGAAGCCTTACTCAACAAGCGTTACCAGCACCTATCAGCCGATGAAGCCTCGAGTTCGAGAGCTAAACCCGCTGCCAGCGCCAACCAACAGAGGAAAAACCATAATCCAGAAAGGACGACGAAATCTGCCTTAGTTACTTCCAACCAGAAACAGCCACTATTCGAGTTTGCAAAATAGGATCCCTTATGCATAAATTGCTTGCGCAAGGGTCATACGGTTTCGAAGTGCAGAGCGGATCGGTACCGGGTATGCAATCGTTCTCATCACACGCTTCTACATCAGTACCCCATATCGTTCGACACTGCACCTCAACCGTCGATCTCGCAGGCCATGCACACGCCAGGTGTGCCAGATCGCGTAAAAACGTGTAAAGCGTCAACGTAAAATCCATCTCCGGAGAATACTTACCAGCAAGAGCACTATTGGATTCGGGATCGCAGGTCAACTTTATGACGGAGGATTTGGCGCAAAAGTAGCGGATTCGTCGCCAAAACATCTGCTTGAACGTTATCGGTATCGGAAACGCTAGCAAAAAAGTAAGGGCAAAATTAAATACATTCGTAAAATCGCGGTTAAATAATTATGAATTTTCGGCAGAGTTCTGGATAATGCAATCCATTTCAGCTAACCATCCAGACAGAAATGTAAACATTACTGGCGGGAAAATACCAAAAAATATTAATTTGGCGGATCCAGATTTCCACAATTCGCAAAAAGTAGATCTTCTGTTGGGTGCTGAAACATTTTTCGAGCTCTTAGCTGTCGGCCAAA